>NC_043703.1:137180939-137283739 GCF_006229205.1 Suricata suricatta | reverse complement strand
AAAAAAAATAAACATTAAAGAAAACAAGTTTCCAGTATTTTGAATTTGTTTTTAAACTAGGTCAAAGCTACAATAACAGGACATCAAGCAAAGGGCAGAGAAGAGAAACATCTAAGATATGGGGGTAGCAGGTTATCGGAAGGATTGCAACTATAAAAGAGCCCATATAGATCACATCTCTCCATTCCAGCAGCTTTCCACAGCACATGCGCTACATGACGTCATGACGTCTTTACTTCCTGCACCCGCTTCAGTGTTTTCTTTATGTGCTGTGCGCCTGGCGTTTCTCCGTGTTAATTCTTTTTCAATGTGAAAGAATTGGCCCTCTTTAAAATATTTTATAAAATCCTCACAGAGGTGGAAGAAACATTTGAAAGAAGAGAACACAGCAGTCCTTCCATCTCCTCCTAAAATGGCACCAAGTCAGGGTAGGAGCTGTGGGGAGTACAGAGGAACAAACTCATTCCAAATGACGGAATAGCAACATTAGCACTGGAGAAGGAGGCTAACGCCCTAGCTTTTCTGCCACTGACAGCTCCATCTGGAAACAGCAGATACCCTACCTGTCTAGAACATTTCCCTTCCTAGTCCTGCATTTCATAGCTGCTTATTGAAAGTATCAGGAGACAAATATGTTTTCCTGTCTAAAAGAGCCTTTTTGAGATGTCTCATTCAAAACGATTTTAGCTCAAAATCCAAATAAGAGGACTTTCCAAAGTAGAGATGGATATGGAGATTGGAGGAGCATGGATGTACTGGAGGACGTAAGCTTCAGTTTCTCGTGCTCTGTGAAGTAAAGCTTCCCTGGGGTAAAGCCTTTTCCTGCCTCACTCCTTGGCTCTTGCTTGGCCCTGCTTCTTTTGTATCTCAACCCCATTCATGGCCCTCCTTGTCTTGTCACCCTTTCCTTCCTTCTCTTAATTTCAATGATCAAAACTAGACCAGTATTAGTGTCACCAAAAGAGTTCCTTTGAAATAAAGGGCTTCCAAATAAAACAATTTTCTAGTGAATAATTTCCATCACCGCATTATATAACATACCTAACGAAATCCACCAAAACAGCTTTGAAAGCATAAAGGAAACACAGTAGGCATAGAGGATTCCAGCAAATGTTGATGTTACTCTAGCATGTGGAGCACTGGGAAGCCATAAAACAGAAGTGTGAATTAGATGACACTGTTTTTTTTTTTTTTTTGGTTGTTGTTTGTTTATTTACTTTGAGAGAGAAAGAGGATGAGCAGGGGGCAGGGGAGTGCAGGAGGCAGAGAGAGAGAGAGAATGTGGAACCCCCATCTCATGAACCATGAGATCATGATCTGAGCCTAAATCAAGAAGAGTTAGATACTTAGCCTACTGAGCCACTCAGAAGCCCCTAGATGGTGTTTCTTTTAGGTAATTCTTCACAGCTCCTCCCAGGGACCTCGTCCCCTCTCAAGCATTCAGAGCTTTGACCTTTGCTTGGCTGCTTACAACTGTCTATGGTGACCTTCACGTGACAACTCTCCCTCTCACTCATCAAAACTTCAAGTCCAAGTCCCGTTTTCTCAAGACCTATCCCTGACCTTGACTGCTTAATAGATTTAATATTTCATAGGGGGATATTAGTACCTATCTAGAGTTAAATGATTTCTCAGTACTACTAAGGATTTCTAGAAGTGATACTTTCATTCATCTTAGCAGTGTGATGTTTGGAGCAGTATGAAATCCACATGGTACAATTCAATTCCCAATGGGCTAAAAACTGCCTGATCTCTAACAATAAGAGTAATCCCATTTACACAGCACTAAACCGTAGAAATGTGAATGCGCTAGTCATCCCAAGTGCCCTGTCCCCATTACTACTAATTATACATTCCTTTAAGTCTAATAAATTATTGATTTTTGTTGGATTCACAGATATCATTCAATGACTCGGGCTACTCTGCCATTATAGAAATTCCACTATTCTTGCAGTGCTCAGGCTGACCAGCCCTGGGTTACTAACTAGTCTTTCTGCCTCTACCCTTCTCCACTAACCTCTACTCAACACAGCAGCCACAGCTGTCCTAATGAAAACCAGGTCATGTGACTCCTCTACTCAAAACACTACTGTGGCTCCTATGCCATTAGGGTCAAAACAAAACTTACACAACTATGAGATTTATCCTCTCTCACTCCCCAACTCACCATTTTTTCTCATGTCTTATCCCCTTACTCCCCTCCAAATAACTTAGCCTCTTTTCTGTGTCTGGAACTGTGCAGGCAAACCTGATCTCCAAGCTTTTGCACTTGCAGTTCCCTCTTCTTGACATTCCCTTCCCTCAGATAGCAACAAGGCTCACTTTTCCTCCATGAACACTTTGCTTCTCAGAAAGGTACCAGATTATTCTATTTAAATATTCAACCCCCTAAACTCCTTTATCTTGCTCTAGTTTTTTCCCATAGTGCCCATCGTCTTCTATCATACTATAGATTTGGTTTATTCAATGGCAAATAGTTCATGAACATAGATATATAAATGTTTAGTGAATAAACAAAGGTTTTGGGACTTCCTTTTCTCATTTGCTATCTTCAAGTTCCCTAGAAAAAGAAGCAAGCCTTATTCATACTACAAAATTAATGTCAGTTATTCATGTATCATTCAAAGCAAGTCCATTATGTGGTATATTTGAAAGTCCTTTATTCTCTCCCCAATAGCCTTTGCTCACCCAATGCAGTATGCATATATTTTATGTCCTGAGCTTACCTAACGCAAGCACACTATTTCTGGGCACAATGTCTCCTCTTTAAATGCCAATGCAATTTATAAGTCCTGCAAAACTTAGAGAAATTATTTGGAAGTAAAGATGTTGGGTGATTTAGTCCCTCAATATTTTGTTCAAATATTGCTTTATAATATAGTGGCATTATGGAACTGTGATGACACAAAAATGTGAAAACAAACGTGAATGTGGGTATACATTGTGGCTTGCTGAATTCCTTGGATATCACAATCCTGTAGCAAAAGCTTTCCATCATATTGTTCATTGGTTGTTCATTGGGCTTCAATTTAAAAATTAAAGAGCTTTACACAAATTTGCACTGAGTAGTACTTAGGATTGTGAGGAAGGCAGAGGAACCAACAGCAGCCATTCAAATTCAGGCTTTCCAAGGTAAGTCCCACCATGCATTTCGGCTTAATTACAGAAGGAGCTTTTTTTTTTATTTAGCTGACTACAAAGACCACTGTCACAGGGATCAGTCTTGCCAGTACAGAGTTTTCAAAAGCTTTCAGTCTGGAAATATGCATTGGCGTCACCCACACATAACAGAGCGACGATTTGCTCTCCAGGCCATTCACACCTTATTCTACTGCTTTTCACAGAACTGGATTAAGAGGGCACAAGTCTATACCTGCACAGACACATATAAAAGAAAATCAAAGGGGAACTGAAAGCAGACACTGAATATATCAGATTCCTTTTAGGCATCATGCCCAAATTTCAATAGAACCACTCCTTAAATTCCTCTAGACATTTACTGAGCATCCCTTCCAGGTCCAAAATCCTGTTTCACTGATTCTTTCAGACCTTCAGGATATTGACATAAACTAATTTGTGTGGCTGAATTAGGATGATGTTTCTGAGGCTTAGTGACAATTTCACGGTACAGAAAATATAGGGACGAGAAGACTCACCTGGTGGGAAAGGGCTTATTCTGTCAGGACTTTTTATTTAAAAACAAAAAACAGCAGCAACTTTGTTCCTGCCCAAGCAACTCAAATTCCCCGAGGCTGCCAGTCCCTCGCCATCAGGAGGGTGTGGTCACAGGAACAGGAAAATTGATCCAAGGAGGAAAAAGGAGCGCAAAAGATAGGCGTATGCCAAAGGAGAGAAAATAGAATGATGAACCACCGCTGTAAAGATATTAGTATAACCTACTTCAAGTGTTTTACCTAATTAAGTTAAAAGGCACTGTGATCTTATAGACGAAATATTGCTTTGGAAGTCAGGAAACCCACATAATGTAATCAGTGGTTTAGGCAAGGGTCTTCATTTTTCTGAGCATTTATCTCCTTAACTGTAAAATCAAGGAATTTGTCTTGAAGAGTTAGATAGGGTTTGTAAGTTAGAAGTACCTGGTTTTGAAGCATGCCATGCTTATGTACTGCGTGCGTGTGTGTGTGTGTGTGTGTGTGTGTGTGTGTGTGTGATTTAGGGCAAATTGCTTCTACCTCCAAGTCTCCAGTTCTTCATCTGTTAGTATGGGGGAAAAACATCTAGCTCAAAGTATAGTTATTGGGATAAAATAAAAGAGAATATCTGAAAGTATTTGTCACCTATTAGGTTCTTGATTAATATTTGCTTTAAAACAAAAATCTTAAAGATAACCTTGGAGAGAGATCAGCAAGAAGATAAACTAAAAATAAATTAAAATACAGAAATATTCTAAAATTCTATTTTTCTTTCACTTTACCATTACCTGTGA
Source organism: Suricata suricatta (assembly GCF_006229205.1). NCBI lineage: Eukaryota > Metazoa > Chordata > Mammalia > Carnivora > Herpestidae > Suricata > Suricata suricatta. The sequence continues at coordinate 137,279,292 of NC_043703.1, read as the reverse complement.
TGCTATTAATCCATTCTAAATAATACATATGTAGTGGGTGATTTTACATACATGAAAAACCTTTCTAAATAAAAGGTAGATGCTGGAAGCCCCAATCAGCAATAAATCCTGAGCCAAGAGCAGTCTCGAAAAGGGATAGGAAAAAACAGACCAAAATACATGGCTGGCCCACTCCAGAGAGGAGCCAAGAGCATAGCTTACCAAATCCAAGGGGTGTGGTGCTTTTGATTTCAATCTGAGCCACTCTTCAAATCCGAGAGATCTGCCCTGCGGACAGAGGGCAGGGCATAGCTCCAGTTGGCAGAAGTTAGTTCAAGTAAAAAAATCCATGCCATAGCTGGCATATGAGTGGGTGTTTTAAAAGAGGTATCCAAAGCAGAGGCCATCCCTGGGGACCAAATGCCAGGTCCAGTATTTGAGACCCCTAAATAAGAGTCAGGGCCAAGCCCAGAAGGTAGTTGAAATGGGAACTGGATGCCAGAGTACCGAGCAGAAGTCAAGCCAGGAGACCGGGCTGTCCACTGGAAGAGAAAACCTTTTCTAGAGCTCACTTATCCAGAAAGAAAGGGGCTGAAGATATCCCAACAGCCTAGGCTCTCACTGGTTTAAAGATTAGATAGTTCTGAGCCTGCAGGTGGGAGAGTTTTGGGGCCCACAGCTGTGGAAGATGGCACTGGCCCTAATTGGTAACATCTGCAGATAGGTCTGGATACTCCCTTTGCCACCAGTTTTAACACATCCCCAACAATCAGCAACCACAAATATTACCTACGTCCCAGAAAGTAAACGATCTATAGTAGAATACAGTATGTCAGTGAGCAAGGAATTCACCACTACAGGGACCCGCTGGAGAGGGAAACCAGAGGAGGCAATGCAAAAGAAGGTAACTTGGAGATGAGCACCAGGTGTACCTCCTACCAACTCCATGCTCCAGTGTCCCCCTTTGTAAATTTTCCACAAAACTGGTAAAGCAGTAAAGCGGACATTTAGATTCCAAAATCAACCCACAAGCATGTGTCAGAGCCTGAAGGCAATATTTGGTCTTTCAGGCTAAAATGGAAGAGTAGATGCAGATGGAGGGGTTTCCTCTCCCAACCAGGAAGCAATAAGCAATATGGTATTCACCCAGGCAGGGGCATGCACTGAACCTGTCACATTAAGAATTCTGCACATAAGGACAGACATACCTCAGCAGATACGAGTCCTAATTTTATCAATAACAGTCCGTTGGCAGAGGGCATGAGTGATTTGCTTCTAAATGAGATCAAATATTTTACAAGCACAGTTGGAAGAACCTAGCTGTTTAAGCTGGCAGTTTTTAGAATACAAACAATTAAATGTTTGGCTAGAACAGAATTTGAGAAACTTTATTTAGGACCAAAGCCAGCTTTGGTAGTTTGAAACAAACATAGTGTGTTTCATGGTGGGGCTCAGGAAGTAACATAAATTATTTTCCACCAAATCTGCCTCCAGGTAGTTGTAGTGGAATTCAGTCAGCAGTTTCAGTACAATTTGAAAAGAAATAGCAGGTAGGCCCCTTAGCAATTAAAGACACATCTCAAAAAATAAATAAAATGGAATTAACTTAACCCGATTTTAAAGGTAATCAATCCTGCATGGCGCTGAGAACGGAAAAAGGAAAGTAGGAAAGGAAACAGACGGCACTAGTCCTTATATAAAGGAGTTAAGTTTAGTAAGCATGAAGAGTAGGAAAATGTGTGGGAGGGATGACAAAACCGTAACTATCATTCAGCTAGCTGAACTAAACTCAGAATAAATGACTGAAACCTAAATGGATAATAGTTAAGGGAAGTCAACAGGTCTACAGACAGATGACAGAATACTAGTGAAATTGATCATTGCTGGTCCAGAGAGGAGCTGAGAGAATTTACTTTTAAGAAGTTCAGGTATTGGGGTGCCTGGCTGGCTCAGTCAGGTAAGTGTCTGACTCTTAATTTTGGCTCAGGGCATAATCTCAGGGTTGTAAGATTGAGCCCTGTGTTGGGCTTTGTGCTGAGCGTGCTGGGCTTAAGATCCCTCTCTCTCCATCTACCACCCTTTTATCTTAAAAAAGAAAAGGTTCAGGTATTATTGGACCACCTACAGGTATCATAACAGAAGTTCACTAATTGTACAACATTTTTCTCCAAGATCCTTAAAGCAGGTACTTTCATAATCCCCTGATGTCCCAAATACTCACCATCCAACAGTATGAGGATAGTAAGCAGAGTAGTGAACTGAACAGAGCATGGATTTGAAATCAGAGAATTGGGATTTAACCTAATACTGTAAATCCCCAGTATTGTGACCTTGATCAAATGCGCTCTCCTCTCTTCAGTGCAGGCAGGAGCTTTCCAAAGGAAATTTTGAAATGGTAACCTTCCCTGGTAGAGTATAACTTGTTGGAAGTTATTGTTTTTCCTTTTATTTATTTATTTATTTATTTATTTATTTATTTATTTATTTATTTTTATTTGAGAGAGAAATAGAGAGTGTGCCCATGTAAGTAGGGGAGGAGAAGAGGGAGAGATTGAGAATCAAGTAGTCTCCACGCTCAGAACAGAGCACAACACGGGACTCAATCCCATGACCCTGGGATCATGAGCTGAGTAAAAATCAAGATTCAGACGTTCAACTAATTGTGCCACCTGGGCACCCCTCCTTTCAGTCTTTTAACTACATTATGCCACTCACTTCTGGCCTGTAAAGTTTCTACTGAAAAGTTGCTGAGAGTCTTGGGGAAGTTCCCTTGTATGTAACCAGTTGTTTTTCTCTTGGTAGTACATTTAAAGTTTTCTTTAACTTTTGCCATTTTAATTATCATGTATCTTGGTGTAGATCTCTTTGAGTTCATCTTGTTTGATAAACTCTCTAGGTCTTTTGAATCTGGATGTCTGTTTCTTTCCCCAGATTAGGGACATATCCCACTATATCTTTGTTGAAGTTTTCACTGCACTCATCCATTCTTTTCCTAAGTTTGATGAGCATCTTATGGCCATTACTTTGAACTCTATATCACATAGATTGCTTATCACCATTTCATTACATATTTTTGAGGCTTTTATTTTGCTCTTTCATTTGGAATATATTCCTGTTTCAACATTTTGCTTGAACCTATGTGTTTCTATATATGAGGTGCAACACCTATCTCTCACAGGGTTCTAGGCTAGTGTATAAGGTCCTTTCTGAGAGACACCAGCAAACTATAGCAAGGTGTAGAGAGAGCATAAAGATGACACTCCTAGGCTTATGTTCACCGAGAGCACCTGCATAGACTGTAGGTCTGTGCAAACCTGAAGTCCCCCACTTAGGCTGAAGCTCGAAGACATGTAAATAGGCCTTTCCCACAGAAAGACTCCGAGGTGTGTATCCAACTGCTGTCTATGTGGTGCCCTATGAGGTGCCTGCTAAGAACTGTCTCTCCAATTGTTATAGTCCCATGGGACCCAGGAATACAAGCCTCCCCATCCTTGGCCACCAGGTGATCAAGAAGTATCCTACACATGGTCTGTGCATGTCCACTTACTTTAACTGGGCAATGGGAGCGTAGAGCAATCATGTGTATCTGCAAGTGTTAGTAAGGTGGCATCTCCCCTGGGATGTGATCAACTTTTATTTTATGAATACCACGAGTTTTACTAATTACTCCCTTCAGGCTGAGTATGAAGTAGAAATGCCACACTGTTCGTTTGCCCCCTATGGAATAATTTTATAGTTTCTTTGAAAAGACCTAGAAAGTCCAGTAAAATAGACAAAAAGATAATAAGTTAACTGCTAGATCCACAAAGCAGAGACAACACAGATCAAAACAAACCCAAATCTATCAGCCATTGCTAACACTCTATAAAGTAAAACAATCTTATTTTCAGAGATCTAGAACTGTCAAATTCACTTACAGTTGTTAAGAAGGAATCTCCAATTTGAAGACATTTATCTTTTGAATTCTTTGTGGAGACAATCATCATGACATCTGTGGAAGCAGAGAAAACAGTATGGATATGCTTATGATGTCCTAGAGGAAAACCAGCTGCCTACCCTGACAGGCTCTAAACAAGTGACTGTAAACTAGAGGAGTCAACATTGTTCTTGACTTAGTTGTAACTCATCCAGAGTTATTCCCATCTCAGTTTATTCCTGCCTTATTTGCTCTGCCTGAAAGATATTCTCTAGCCAGTTTTTAAAATGGAGCCACCATCCAGTGAAGTGAGGCATCTTCATTTATTACTCCAAGAAGATCAGCATCACCCAGTTTCACCAGTTATGTGACCTCCATGCCACTTTGGGGTCCTCAGACAGAGTAAGATGATCAGAGACAGTGGTATAGATTCCATGCCTGCTCAGAAACACAAGTTCTTGTTGTTATGTTCATTTTTGTTTGGGGGAATTTGTGGTTTTTAATTTAAGTTTTTATTTAAATTCCAGTTAGTTAACATATAGTATATTAGTGAAGGTGTACAGTAGAGTGATTCAAAACTTTCATACAATACCCAGTGCCCATCACAACAAGTGCACTACTTAATTCCCAACACCTACTTCACTCATCTCTCCACCTACCTCTCTTCTAGTAACCATCAATTTGTTTTCTATAGTTAAGAGTTTGTTTCTCAGTTTCCCTCCCTCTCTTTTTTCTTCCCTTTGTTCATTTGTTTTGTTTCCTGAATTCCACCTTTGAATGAAATCATATAGTATTTGTCTTTGCCTGACTGACTTGTTTCACTTAGCATGATACTCTCTAGTGCTATCCATGTCATTGCAAATGGTAAGAGTTCATTCTTTTTTATGGTTGAATAATATTTCATTGTATATACAATATATACCATGTCTTCTTTATCCATTAATCAGTCCATCGACATTTGGGCTATTTCCATTGTTTGGTTGTTGTAGATAACACTGCTATAACCATCAGGGTACATGTATCCCTTTGAATCAGTATTTTTGTATTCTTTGGGTAACCATCTAGTAGTGCAATTACTGGATAATAGGGTAGTTCCATTTTTAACTTTTTGAGGAACCTCCATACTCTTTTCCAGAGTGGCTGCACCAGTTTACATTCCCACCAACAATGCAAGAGGGTTCCCCTTTCTCCACAGCCTCGCCAGCACCTATTGTTTTTTGTGTTCTTGATTTTAGACATCCTGACAGGTATTAAGTGATATCTCATTGTAGTTTTGATTTGTATTTACTTGATTATCAATGATTTTGCAATATGGTCCCTGAACACAATTCTGAGGACCACCTCCAATGACAATAACAAAACAAACTGACAACAACTGAAAGAAAACAAACAGACAAAAAACATGGTGTGGGCTAACACCATCAACAACACCTGGAAGGTTTCTAAAACTAAAGAACCTTGAGCCCAGCCCAGACCTCATGTGTCTCCAGAATCAGATCTCAGGGAATCTGTACACGCATTGAAGTTGAGAAGCCCTAGAGTCTCAGTCTTTAACTTAAGTCAGGTAAGAATCATGTTACCAATTTCATGTCAAAAGAAGAAGAATGAAATGGGAAATGATGTCAAAAGTATCTAGTTTCATGCGACCTAATTACTAGTTGGTGGGAAGTTGGAAAAAGGAAGGAATCCCCTTAATCCAACTCAGCTGAAGCATCATTGCTTTTATATTTACTATGGCAACCATGGGTAGGAGGCCCTCCTTGGTGCCTTAGCTGGGAGGTGCCACCATGACCAAGCCTAGCTGCCTTTTCTTACACTGCTTCTGTCTGTGAATGTGGAGTGACACTTTACTCCCACTGCCATGGAAGGTCAATATTTCTCTTCCACAGAAAGAGCCTTGTTTCTGATGATCAGCTCCAGAACAAATCGCTCCCTGGCTCCCTACATGAGAGATTTTCACTCCACTAGCATTTGGTGAGAAGTTAACTAGGCTCACAGGAATTGTGGAGGACTATTCAGGACGAGGTGTCTTTGGTTTATAGTTGCCATAGCTGATTATTCAGAGTTGGGGCTGAGAAACAAGCACATGGTAAATCAGGCTGGATTTCAAGATAAGAAATTCATTGAAATGGAAGTGAGGAATTCTGTGGTAGATGCTTTGTATTCACTGCAATTGATTAGTTAACAAATTTTTCTTATGTTCTTTGTTATAGGGGACTGACCCTGCAACCTACATTTGCTGGATTCTTTATCTACTGAATTCCAGTTAATCTGACCAATGGGAGGCTATGGAAGGGGATTAGATGAGAAAAGTGTGAGGAGAAGCTATAGAATTTCTCTTATGGCTCTGGTTTGGGAATTGTCTCTGATATTTGCTGTGTGTCAAGTTATCCAAGGACCCCTCCCCGAAGAGTCCTCTAGCTTAGCAAGACCCCTACCATGAGAATCCCAACTTTTTCCATGTAGCCTTGCCCTTAGGTTTGTAAGACCACCTCTTCCCTCCACCCCTCCACCACAGGAGCTGGGTGTAGCATTCTATTATTGCCTCGTAAGCTCTTCTCAAACTCTTAAAATTAATTTCTTATATTAAATTCCTTCTACTGAACAATTTAAAATGGATTTCATTTGATTGGCCTCACCCTAATTGATACACTGACCTTATATTCTATAAGCTTAAGCATCAAGGGTCTCTCTTTGAGAAATCTGGCCCAGAGGGAAATGTCATTGAAATTAACCTTCAGGCTTAGAGTGAGGAACATAGAATTTTATTGCTAGAAAGAACTTTAGGCATCATCCAAGTCTGTCATTTTATAAATGAGGAGTTGTTCCCCAGGGACAATAAGTACGATGTCCAGTCTCAAACAGTTCTTAAATGTCAATGCCAAGACTAGCTCTATCCATGTCCAGCATATTTCCACTATTGCATATATCTTCTGTGTGTTTGCTGCCTTCATAAATCTGTAGTTTGATATCAAACTCTGTATAGATATATATTTTAGTACTAATGGGCAAAGTTATCATAGAAAAATTAATGGGCAATCTTAGGATTCTGTTCTTTACATATAAAAAAATGGTTACCAAATGTGTCCTTGAAATTAACTATGAGAACTTACATTAATGACATGGGAGATATTTATTTTCGTGTGTATAAAGATATGAGAGACTTACATAAGAATTAAAACATAAAAAATGACATACTATAAAAAGGAACATCAGGATCCTGAGATAGCTTGGTGACAGTTCTCTGTAGGTGAGAATGAGAAAAAACTATGACTTTAGAATTGAGTAAACATGACAGGCAAAAATTTTAGTAAAGCAACAATTTTACAAAGTAATACAAGATTTTTAAGAATATAATGCAACAATATATATTTCAAGAGAGAAAGACATTGCTGAATAAACACCCTATGAAGTTAAAGGAAAATAAATATTTATGTTCCTTTGTAATGCCCAATGGTCTAAAAGCTGCATAAAACATCACACTGAAGGGCTCAATTTAGGGCAGAGATCAATAGATAAGATAAAAGAAAAAAGTATAAAGTCCTTTAGAGACATTTCTGGCATCTTCAGCAGTTCTGGACAGGTAGTAAAATGTCAGGGTTAAAAACATAGAATCTGGAATGCAACTACTTGAGTTAAACTATAAGCTCTACCATTTACTTGTTGTGCATATTTGTTAGGTTAGTCCATTCTGCAGTGAAAAACAGACCCAAACATATATTCTACTTTTAACACAGGAGAATTTTGTTTCACACTAAAACAGTCTATGTTAAGTTTTCCTGATAGGAGATGGTTTCAGAATGGATTTTGGTGTGCAGCTAATCCTTTGTGCTCTAGGGTTAATTACTTAACTTCTCTGAGTTTCTGGTATTTTTCTCCTGTATAACATTGGAATAATAATAGTGTTTCTGTAGAGCTAAGTGGACCAGTATATATAAAACACTTAGAGAAGACGTACTTAGTAAGAACCAGCTTAGTAGTAGTAATAGTCCACACTGGCTATTTTTTTTAATGTTTATTTAATTTTGAGGGAGAAAAACAGACAGAGCGACAGTGGAGAAGAGGCAGAGGAAGACGGAGACACAGACTCCCAAGCAAGCTCCAGGCTCTGAGCTGTCAGCACAGAGCCTGATGGGGCTCGAACTCATGGACTGCATCATCATGACCTGAGCCAAAGTCAGAAGCTTAACCAACTGAGTCACCTAGGGGCCCTTAGAATGGCGATTTTTAAAGTTTTCCTAATATTGATGGCTCCATCCACTCTAAATCAATTAGAGATACAGAAATGTCTACCATATAATTTTTCTAGGAAATTTCTTAAATCTCAGGGTGCATCAGAATCACCTGAAGAGTTTACTAAATCCCATATTGTTTGGCCCTACTCAGAGAGCTTCTGAGCCAGTGAATCTGAAAAAGAGACTAAGAATTTGCTGTTCTAGCAAGTTCCTAGGTGACGCTCTTGGTCTATGGAGTACACTTTGAGAACTACCACCCTGGGACAAAAAAGACTACCATACAAAGGATGAAAAAGATACAAGTGGGGGAGTGGGGAAATAGAAGATCATTAACACTGCCATTCTGTGATACCCTGCTTTGACCACATCTCATCATATTTGTCCCTGAAAATCTCTGAATTTCTTGTCCTACTGGGCTTTCCCTTTTCAAAGAGATTCATGGCATCAACATACATCTTCCCATTTCCTCTGTCTCCACTTTGGGACCTTGGAGTTCTACCAGAGAGGGGGAAATGTGCCTTTTGGAAACTTAGTTATGTATTAAAAATGTTTATTTATTCTCTATGGTGTACAAATAACAATAGAGACATTTTCAAAATTTTATGAGCGCATATTGTAAAGGGGTCATTTTAATATAGTATCTCATATTGCTTAGCATATGTTTGGCAACTTCCCCCAACCCTCACTTCATATGTGCTTATGGAACGCAAACCAAACTTTGATATTTGCTATGAAAATTGGCTATAATAAGAATATGCAGTGAACTTCAAAGGAGGGATTTTATACTCTATACCCCCACTGCTTAAAAGACAAAGTCTAAATTATTTAATCCTCAGGTGGGAAAATAGTGGCCAGTTTGAATTTAGTCAGCAGATGTGAGTTTTGTCAGCATGTTATTTAAAAGATTTAAAATTTAAAGACGTTTTGCAGAGTATGCCTGTTTCAGTTAGATTCTCCTCATTACTCCTGTTGTATTATGATGTTGTGACTGTGTATTGTTTCTATCCTGCCCCTTGAATATATTCCAATCTGGACCTCATGATTTGATAACACTTAGGTACTACATTTATCATTCTCCACCATCATCTTCACCTCTATCTTTCTATGAGACTTTCTTTGTTTCACCTAAGTTCACTGACTTATTAACTTGAAATATAACATGTGTTTCAATAATATCAAGTTTGCATTTCTAACAAGGCTTAGATGGCTTCGACCTCCTCTATCCTCATTAATAAAATGGAGATAATGATAAAAGCCTCCACATTCAGACAAGATGGTGGCCTAAGTATATATAAACATCCCTTCATCTTGCTATGAATAAATAGTAATTTTGTATGAAAAAAATTTAGAAATCTAAAAGAGATAGCTGACCTCAAAAGAGGAAAAAAATAATTCCTTAGGGAAAGTCATAAAAGAGGATAATAATAAAAAAATGCTAAGCAAGAAGGAAATCTACTGCAACCCAGACATATACCAGGAGCAGATATATACCTTATTGTCTAGAGTTCTGATGTTTGGGCAGAGACAGCATTTATAGCCATAAGGCCCTGTGCCTAAGTCAGGGATTGCTACCAAAAGCTAAGAATGAAGAAAGGATTTCAGTCTGTTATAAGCCAGAAAATCTGCAACTGTAGACCCAAGGTTGTGTTGAAGACAAGCCAGTCAATCTAGGCTCTGAACAAAACTAAAGAAGTCTTTAGCTTGTTCAAGTATGGGCAAGGTGACCAAAGTTACACTACCAAAATGTGAAAAAAATCCTGAACCAAAAACTAAGGAATCTATTACCAGTAAATCTCATAGGACATGTACCTGCATGATTTAAGGCATATATTGGTTTCTCATCAAAGACTAACCCATAAGGGATGAACTCATTAACAAAATGTTTAGAGACATGAGGAAATACATCACCATATGCAATAGAAAGAAAATGCATGATATTAGAGTATTCATATCTGACAAATTGAGCAATATAGAGCAACTGTAAAGTGTCTTAAAATATATTTTAATGACCAAAAGAAAAAGGAAAAAATAAAATACATAGAATAGGAACATAATATTATGAAGGGGAGATGAACCAATTTGAAAGAGAACAATATGTTCAAATATAAATAATATTTAGTCCTTTAATTTTTAACAACATCCCATAGATGCTTAAATAGAGACTAGACAGTAGAGAGGAAAATTTATCAATTTGTAAATAACTGAGAAAACCATGGAGAATACAGCATAAATAAATAAGAAGATGAAAAATATTCAAGAGAAGTTACATGACATGGATGATAAAAAATAAAGAAGCAAAATGATTTCTTTGGTTGAATTTGTAGACATGAATCAGTCTCATGCATATATGCGGTATTTCCCAAACAGATAATCAGTAAATATTTGATGAACATTGTCCCATGTAGGGTAAAGAAGAAAAGCAAGCTGCTGACTTCAAATGCATTGTAATAGGACAACAATAGTGGTATTATCAATGATTATATTAAAATAATAACTTGTAGGGTATCAGTTATGCAAAGTGAGTAACTCTTTTGGTGCAACATGGTGTATTTAGTTAACAATACCACATTGTATATGCTAGTGGTAAGGGTTCTCCAGAGAAATAGATATATCTATAGGTATATAGATATATCTGGAGAAGGAGACAGAGAAGTTGAGAGAGGGAGAAATGTAATCATGAAGACAGGGAAGTTCCATGGTCTAGCATATGTATGCTGAAGAACAAGGAAAGCTGGTGGTCCAACTGAGTCTGCATCCAAAGACCTGAGAACCAGGAGCACTGATGTCCAAGGGCAGATAAAGATTGATGTCCCGACTCAAGCAATGAGACCAAATTCACCTTTTCTTCATTTTTTTGTTCTATTTAGGCCCTAAATAGGTTGGATGATGCCTACCTTCTTTGGTCATCTTCTTTATTCAGTCTATAGGTTCAAATGCTAATCTCTTCCAGAAACATCCTCACAGACACACCCAAAAATGTTTACCAACTATCCAGACTTAGCCCAATCAAGTTGACATATAAAATTAACCATCATATGTACTTAAAAATTTGCTAAGAGGGTAGATTTTATCACAAAGTAAAAGTAATAATATTAATAATAACAAGAGGGCAAGAGAAAACTTTTGGAGAGGATGGATATATTCATGGCATAGATTGTAGTGATGATTTCATGGATATAAAGTTATCTCCAAACTCATCAAGTTATATTCATTAAATACATACACCATTTTGTATGTTAATCATTCCTCAATAAAGTGATTTTTTAAAACACATGCAACATAGTTACACACCAAACAGTTTAGCAGCTGACAGTGCTTGAGAAGGTATTTTGGTTCTATAAGGCAAACTTTGTGAAATTGGTGGCTGGGTTTTTAATAACAAAATTGAAAAATTATAAAAAATAATATTTAATATTTTTAAAATTGTGACTTATGAACTGAAGTAGAAGAAACAATAGAAGGTGCTAAATTATTTGGATTTTAAAAAGATATTCCAAATTTTACATTATGGTGTCAAGTTTTTTTTCACCTGTCCCAACATTTGCCTTTTCTCTAGCAAGTTTTGGTGCTCCATTCTTGCTTATGCTACTATTTCATTACTTAAAACAGCCTCCTTCAGCCAAACCATAGAAATCTTTTTTTATTTTTTCCTAAACCAATGTTTCTTTGCTGTGGCTATCTCCACCAGAACTATCAGAGATAGAGGTGCCTAGGTGTCTCAGTAGGTTAAGCGTCTGACTTCAGCTCAGCTCATGATCTCAAAGTTTGTGAGTTCAAGGCCCATGTTGGTCTCTGTGCTGACAGCTCAGAGCCTGGAGCCTGCTTTGGATTCTGTGTCTCCCTCTCTCTCTGTCCCTCTCCCACTTGTGCTCTGTCTCTGTCTCTCAAAAATAAATAAACATTACAATTAAAAAAACAGAACTACCAGAGATAAGTTATAAAAATATCCTCCCCAAATATACTGAATTAGAATCTGGGGTGGGTTCTAGAAATTTACATAAAAAACCTACCTGAGTGGTCCACAAGCACATGATGATTGATGAATCACTCTTCTTAATGGTTCTCAATATTTCCCTACTAAAAAAGTCTTCCCGGCAACATCCATCCTAAACTATCATGGCCACTGGGAGATTGTAAATTTTGGGGTGGTTGGACCAGCCCCCATTCCTTCCACATTGCCCCAGGATACTTAACACCATGATTGAGAAACACTGACATTCAAGAACAGCATCCCTACCAATTTACTCAGGTTTCCTGGAATGTGGAACATTCACCCAATCTCTAAAGAATCTGCAATACTCTACAATAATCTACAGCTAACTGTAGACTTTCCTTCCCAGTTCTTCTTGATTCTATAAAAATTACCCTTTCTTCTGTGAGCTTCAAAAGAAGTAGCCAAAGGACATTCAGTACTTTTAGATGACTATTGTCATTCTGACTTATCTCTCTCTAAATACTTAGGCTTGGGATGCTATTTATAATAAAGAAAAATAATGCAATTGGAAACCTGGATGATATTGTTTTTTTTTTTAAATATCAAATTGGTTAGGACCAATTTGTACTTCAAAGCTCTGACAGCCACTTGATTAGGTTTCCTCCATTTGCTTGTCCATACTGAGACATTAGGCTCATAAGGCAGAATGAAGCTGTTTGTGGTCTTTACCAATCAGGAAGATGAAAGTACAGAACCTCAGCAGGGGCAAAAGATCTGCTGGGCATAATGAAGCTGAGAAATTACAATTCTCTGTAGATACTCCACTAGCCTCTGCATTACCGAGGGCTGCTTATTCTCTCCTCTCTGACTCCCCTACCCTTGCCCATGAGTATCTCTGCCCTTGCCCATTTCAACCTTCTGCTTGTCTCTGTGGATTTCAGGACAAAGGGCAGCTATAAAGCTGTATAATACTGTCAGTTAACAGGCATACTCTGAAGGGAAATTAAAGAAACCTAACTACAGCATTTTTACAGAAATCAACTCATACAGTCTCCTCCCCCCACACACACACACTGTTCACAACATGATGTTCTATAGAGAATAAACCAGACTTCAATTTAAGTTATGCCCAAGACAATGGGCAGGCTATGAGAGAAATCTGTACTCAACTTGGGTTCATCAGATCTTTCTAAATCTGTTTATTCATTGGTAAAATAGGGACATTTGCAATGTAATACAAATGTGGGGATTATTGCTAACTGCAAAGCACTACTATGTATTACGCATAAAAGATCTGGCTACTGCCTGCGAGGAACTTGTAATTTAATAATTTCTATAGTGGTGAGGTAGAATGAGATTATAGAACATATCTTAATCTTTTTGGGCTGCCATAACAAAATACCAAAGACTGACTGGCTCAAACCATAGAAATGTCTTTTCTCACAGTTCTGGAGGCTGGAGCTCCCAGACCATGGTGTCAGTATGGTTGGTTTCTGGTGAGAGTTCTCTCCTTGACCAGCAAATGTCTTCTCATTGTGTTCTCACATGGTGGTGAGAGAGAGAGCAAATACAGTGTGGTGTCTCTTCTGATTAGGGCAGTAGTGCCATCATGAGAGCCCCACTCTAGTGACTTCATCTAAACCTAACTACAGGCATACTTCATTTTAGTGGGCATCTCTTTATTGTACTTTGCGAATTCTGTGTTTTTTACAAATGGAAAGTTTGTGGCAAGCCAGTGTGTGGAGGCCTACTGTGTTGAACAAATCTAATGGCATCATCTTTCCAACAGCATTCACTTTCTTCATGTCTATCTGTCACAATTTGGTAATTTTTAAAATATTCCTGACTTTTTCAGTATTATTATATTTATTTGATGATCTGTGATCAGTAATGATGACTTGCTAAAAGCTCAAATGGTGATTGTTATACTTTAATAATCCTTTTAACTAAGGTATATACGTTGCTTTTCTAGACATAAAGCAATTGCACACTTAACAGACTACAGTAGAATGTAAACATAGCTTTTATATGCACTGAGAAACCACAAAATCCATTTGACTCACTTTACTGCAATATTTGCTTTATTGCCGTGGCCTGGAACCAAACCCAAAGTATCTCCAAGGTCTTCTTTTATCCCAAAGGCTCCATCTCCAAAAACCATCACATTGGGAATCAAGGCTTCAGCATACGAATTTCAAGGAGAAACATTCAGCCCTTAACACCACCACCATGCCCATCTGTCGTTTGACCCTCACCCTTGGGACTAATACTAGACACCTTAAAGTGAAACTAAACATAAAGGTTCTCAGGAGAGCAATTTGGAAAAATATGAAAATTGTCCCTACATCCGATTCCCTTTTGTAGTAATGTATAACTCCCTCATTCTGAAGACTATACCCCATTAATGTCCTTATCAGAAGGGGGCTGGTGAGAAGGGAGCCTGTGTAGTTCAGTCAGTTAAACATTTGACTTTTCATTTCAGCTCAGGTCATGATCTCATGGTTCATGAGTTCAAGCCCGTGTCAGGCTCTGTTAGCACAGAGCCTGCTTGGAATTCTCTCTCCCTCTCTCTCTGCCCCTCTCCTGCTCATGCTCTTGCATATACTCTGTCTCAAAACAAACAAACAAACAAACAAACAAACATTAAAAATAAAGACTGGCGAGATGTTCCTTCCTATGAATTCAGGATGAACAGTAATAGGTCATATAACCTATTGTTGAATGACTTCAGTTCACATTGCAGAAAAATCTTGTGAAAATAAAATCAGTCCTACCTTCAATTCATATAACCCAAATGCAGTGATGCAGTGTTCGGGCTACCAGGGCTGAAACCAAGTGCTTTCACATATTACCAGAAAAATCTCACATAAGGCATTATGGGTTGAAATATATCCCCCCAAAAAGATACATTGGAGCCCTAATCTCTAGTGCGTAAGAATGTGACCTTTCTTGGAAAGAGGTTCTTTGCAGATGTAATTAGTTAAGATGAGGTCATACTGGATAAAGCGGACCACTAATTCAATTTAATTGGCATCCTTATACGGCCATGTAAAGACAGATATAGAGTAAACAGTATGTGAGCATAGGATTGGAGGGATTCATATATAAGCCAAAGTACATCACAGACTGCTAGCAAATGACCAGAAGTTAGGAAAAGTTTCAGAGGGAATATGACCCTGCCACAATCTTGATTTTGGACTTCTAGCCTATAAAACTATGAGCCAACAAATTTCTGTTTTTTTAAGCCATCCACTATGTGGCACCTAGTTACAGAAACCCTACAAAATGAATATATAAGGAAGCCTGTCTGTGGGCTAAAAGTAAGAAGAAGGTTCCCTGACTTACATTAGGCAATAAATCTATGATAAGATAGTCAAAGGTAATCCCTTTTATTCTCTTAGGATATCCTGGGGAAGAGCAATAGTAAAGACAAAAATGAAAGGCTCAGGATTTTTTCCAGTGGGCTCTGGGGTTTTGTCAGATTAGCACAAATCTCAGTCCATTAAGGTTGCTGGCACAGGTCCCTTCCAACTCTGAGATTCTCTAATTCTCAGAAATGGGTAGTTCTGTGAGATACTGCTCATATAGTCTCTGGTATGGAAGAATGTTCCGATCATGCAACGTTCCTTCAGGCAGTGCCCCTGCTCACTGATAACAGGTGGAAGGTGGAAGGGATATGAGCTTCCCTCTGGTTTAGCTATACAGAGCATCAAGGTATACCTCCTAGCAAGCTACTATCATTTTAATGGCCCACTCTCAGCCTAGAGACACCTAATATCCTTTTTCCTCCCACTAGTTATTGCCTTCTTCCAAGAGAATGACCAAAGAAGTCAGTTAAATTAGCCTCTCTCCTCAGCTCTGGTTCATATTCCTGTTACCCTACTCATTTGTCTCCTGACTTTCCCATTCCCATTAAATGCCCAGACCCCTTTCCTGAGACCTCAGATGGGATTTGGGCTTGCCTCCCCTCCACCCTGGTTTGGCAGCTCTATTCCAATATCCTGATCACACCTGCGTTCTGCTGTGGGTACCAGACAACTCGGCAGGAGCTGCTTGTTCAGCTCTCCTCTCCCACTGCTGACTCCTGCCTCCCCAGTTCCACCAGTCTGATTTCCTGCCTGCTGCTCAGATGGTTCTTGGCACTCACTTCCTGGCTTCTAATGTTGTGTCCTCCAGATTTGCTTACTCATTCCCTTATTGCCAACACTGAAAAAGCATCTACCTTATTTAAGAAATATCTCGTAAGGCAGTAGTATTTACGTCTTCAGAAGCAGAATAGCTGACTTCTGGCTGGGAATGTAGGGGGTTAGCTTATTGTGAATAGTCACCTTGTGCCTACTGCAGCTATAAGTATAATAGAACTCTCCCTTTGCTTATGAGATAGATAAAAAGATATCATACCTCTGTTGACTGAAACACACCTATCCTGGACCAGCTCCAGACAGAGATGAATGTCTCCTGAATGATAAAAACATTTAGAAGATGGTTAAAGAACTGGCCATTGCTAAAATATTTTACTTATTTATTCATTTTTCTTCCCCTTAGCCACTATACTGCCTGACAACCTACTAGAGAGATTTTAATAGATTTCCTTCAAAATATAAGAAAATGACAAATCATACACTGAATTATATGGACTGAATATTTGTGCCCCACCAAAATTCATAGGAAGTCCTAATCCCAAGTGGGATGGTATTTGGAGGTGGGGCCTTCAGAAGGTAGTTAGGTTTAGAGAAGTCATGATAACGGAGTCCCCATGATGGGATTAGTGTTCATAAAACAGGCCAAGAGGCAAGCATGCTCCCACTCTCTCTGCCCTACCCCCTCTCTGTTTCCTATACAAGGATAGTATAAGAAGGCAGACATCTGCATGCCAGGAAAAGAGCTCTCACCAGAACCACACCATACCAGCGCCCTGATCTTGGACTTCCAGTCTCCAGAACTGTGAAAAATAAATTTCTGTAGTTCAAACCACTCAGTCTATGGTATTTTGTCAGAGCAGCTCAAGCGGACTAAGACACTAATAGGCTACCTTCACGAAGGATCAATTTACTGAAAAAGTTTACTGTCTTCATTTAGAAAGCAGAGTAAGGAGAGAGTGGCACAGGTAGGATGTTTGTGTGGGCGGTGGGTTAACAAATCCTGAAATAAGGCAGTGGGTTGATACGCTGATCTCTGATCAAGGAGCATCACTCTGGACTCTCCAACTGTGGAGGCACTGGTAATAAAAGACTGAGGGAGAACAGATACCACAAGGACAATGAGAAGACAAAATTTTTAGATACATCACAATTTTGCATAGGTGAGTCTTTCTTCATGTTGTTTTGCACAGCTTTGCTCCTCCCCTCCAGAATAAATAGAATCAACCTAGGTGTTTTATCGTCCAGCTGGCTGGATGAGGGCAGCCAGGCTCAGACAGCCAAGGATTTCTGAACGTTTGATTTGTGGCTGTAAATCCAACTCACTCTTGAGCATCCAAAAAGATACTTCAAAAAGAAGGCATGGATTTAAAGTGCTTTTCATCGTATGCTATGAAATGTTGGCTTCAAATTTCATTCTTCATCTGAAAGTTGTTTTGTTTCCAAAAGTTTGAAGAATCAAAATTATTGTTGTGAAACGTCCCCCAGTCCCATTCAATCTGCTTGGTTATGTAGCTGGATATCTGTTTTGTAAGCATTTATCATTTTAATAGGAAAGGCCTGAAGGGGAAAAAAGAGCACTTGTTAGGATTTATTTTATTTATTGTAAAAGGTTCTAGCCTCTCAGTCCCAGATATTGTCTCTTTAGCTCATTCTCCTAAGTCATATTTAATTTACTTCAGAAGCAATACATATTTTGTGTCACATAGTCTATTTAGCAGAGTTGGGTTGTTTTATTACCCACAACTATTTCCTTCTGTGATATATACTCACTCACGAAATTCAAAGGACTCCTCTGGTTGTATAGTATTTTCTATGCAATCTTTCATTCATAATCCATCTCTTTAAAATCAAATACACCTTAGATGTTTACTTTGACAAAAGTTATTATTATTATTTTATATCCAAATGAAGAGAAATATAAACATGGTAATCATTGGCTTCATGCCTTTTATTCATAAAAACATTTCATAAGTTCTCCAAGCATATTATCACACTGAGATTTTATTGCACACCTTGAGATAGGTATTCCACACCTAAAGAAGCAGAGACTGTATTTGGCACATGACCAAAGATTATGTTGGCTATCAGATTATAATCTGTTTCCTTGTCTTCTCCCTGCCTTTTAGGATCTTAGTCTCCCAGGTTTCCACACTGGTTGATGCTGTGGTAGTTTTCCCCACTGGCCTATAAACACTAGTTCATGAAGAAGTGTAGATAGATTGATGGTGTAATTAGTGGCATCTTTGAAACTGTTATCTTACAAACAAAACCAAGTCATGGGAAATATGCAGAGTTTAAAAAAATATATCTACAAAATAGCTGTAGCCAACCATAGAAGAATATAAAAACAATACAGCAATCAATTCATCAGGGAGACATTGGTTCAAGGAAGTGCAGCTTCTCAGAGAAGTTGCAGACACAAATCAGGTGAAAAGTATTTGGTAAAATGTAACTGGAAACCAGTAGAAATAAACTGAGTTTAAAGAGTTTAGACTAGGAATTACTGTTGCAACAGCAGCTGGATACAACGTGTACATTCTGTTACTGGTGCAAGATGAGTAGACTTCATCCAGAGGCCACACAAAAACCCTCAGGTGAATAAGCTCTCCCCATTCTTATGGAATGGAAACTTCAACTCATCTGGAATTGTAAAGCTATTTCCTAAGTGAGAAAGAGAATCTTAACCATGGCAGTGCTTAGAATGAGGTACATAGATGATTAAGTATACTTTGTACTTTACAAAGTCAAAGGATGAAAGAATTTACACATATTTTAGAGTGTTTAAACACATTGAATAGACTAAGCTTAAAATGAGTCTGATTATTAAAATAATCATTTCAATTTGGATTGGTTGAAAATTATCACACATACACACACACCCCATAGTGATGCTTAAAGTTTACTAGTTTATAAACAGTGAAACCAGATCTGGACATTCAATTTCAAGGCTTAAGGAAAACCAAATTTTAAACTATTACTTTAATAAATGGAATTCTAATTTAAAATCTAAAGCAATAATCTTCCTTTTTCCCTTGCTCACAAAAGCACTTCCCCTGCTGCCAACTCCAAGAGAAAAAATAAAAAATAAGAAACAGATCCCATTCACAATTGCACGAAAAACCATAAAATACCTAGGAATAAACCTAACCAAAGATGTAAAAAACCTGTATGCTGAAAACTATAGAAGACTTATGAAGGAAATTGAAGAAAAAAATGAAAAATAAAAAACTTCACAGGAGCACATGACATCCTGGCCAGAAAAATATGAAAATATCTGCCAGGTCATAGTAGAGTAAATATCCGGTTACCTTAGGCGGAGCCTCCGCTGTCCTGAAGAACCATCTGGAGCCAGCAGTAGCCAGTCTCCCCATCCACTGCTGTTCTCTTTCATCAAGGAGAAAGGGGACGCAGCAGCTGCTCCTTGACTTGTCAGAGTTCACCAAGAATGCTGAATTGATTACAACCGAAACAGGTCAGGGGGAGATGGACGAGGTTGAATATTTTGATTGTGAAAGACAAAATGTGCCAGATAATTAAGAAGATGACTATTCAGGCTCTTGCATTAGGGGGAAAACATTCATTAATGAGAAAGTGTAAAAGAAGAGAGAAAGCCTGGGGTTTTATAAAACAGGGAGGTCACGGAGGAGAGTGGAATTGGGTCACATCTTAGAGTATGCCTTTCAGGTGGACTTTGTGGTTAGCCTAACGATTTTTCAAAACAGAATAAAAAAGGGGTGGAAGCCTTTTCCAACCATCCTTGCTTTACAGAGGCCAAGACTCCGATAAGGTTCAACACCGTGCATTATAAATGTACTTACATGAATCTAGATTTTCAGCAATGGTTGTGACTTGAAGAATCAGTGCCCTGGGAAAAGCTGAACATTTGGTTGTCACTTTTTTCTTTATTTCTTTTTTTCCTTCTTTTAGTTTTGTCACAATGAAACTATTAGTTTGAAACATTTTTTTGCACATACAAATTTCACATAAAATTTCTGCATTCAAAAATAACAACGTATGTCTTCTCACGGAAAATTTTATTCTTTACTCTGAGATGATGTCCTCTTTTTTAATTAAAATTTTCTGTCATTCAGAAAATGATGCTGATATGTGATATATCTTTTTAAATATTTTTAAATAAACAAAGTTAATGACTATATATTTGCAGTCATAGTTTTTGTTAATTAATTTACTCATTCAAATCCAAAAGGATGGAAGATATTTTTCTGTAAAGAAATGAAGTTGGAGGGGACACAGTCTTAAAATCTTCTCTCAAAGATGCTTTCTGCAATGCTCTTTTATCAGGTAAATATTCTAAGAGAATTAATGTGATATTACCAACATGTACAGTTTTCTTAACAATTTCCAACTGGGATGACCTGAGACAGCTATATTAGAATTTTTGGAGAAAGAGAAAGAAAAAAGTAAAGGGTCATTTTACGAGGAGGTAAAAGAATGCTCAAAATATACTTGACTTGCATTACAGTTTGCCAAAGGCCATATTTAGGTACTGCTTACCTACAGTTTAACATTTTTAATCTTTTGTTCCTATCAGCACAGAAAAAAAAAAAACCAATAACACTGTTCAAGCTCATTGTCCTCTATTCCTACTACAGGAAACTGGAGTGCCAACTTGAAAGTTGAAGGATCCAGTCCAGGAAAATCCATAAAGGCAAATGTCAGAGCAGGTATTCAGTCATCAAAAATGTATAACAAATTAGAGGTAGCCAGAATCAGGCACAAGAAAGATCTGGTGGGGGGATGGACAGGCAGGCAAGATGAGTCCTACCATGAGTCATGGCTAGAGACAAACAGTCAATATCACATATATCCATGGTGAGTAAGAGGTAAACACTAACATCTTGTTATAAGTAAAAGTACAGATCAGAAGATAGGGTTGGGTAGATAAAACACACAAAAAAGTGCACTAGGATACATGACTAGGACTTACAGCAGAAGTTAGACATTATGAAGATCTGGAGAAGAAAACTAAGAAATGGATTCAGGTAAAATGGAATGAAAAGGAAACCTAGTTAACTGTACCACATAGATTGATCATTACAATCATGTAACCGGTAGGAATAAGACCAATAACTTTGCTGGCTTAAAATAGCATGTAAAGGTCTAAGAGTGTCTATTTCTATAACCTAGAGGGGTGCTAAGGGCTGTAAGTAAAGACGACTCAAGATATAGGGAATAGAGGAAATTTTAACAAAAGTGAATAAGGAATTTGCAAAATTAGAACTGTGTGGCAGTTTGCTTGGGTACCTGAAACGGGGATCTAGAGAAGATAAATGGGCAAACTTTAAGGATCATTAATCATAGATAAAAGATTATTCTATATTACCCACATCACAAATATTTTATATATATTCCTATCCAGAAAAGCCATTGACCTCAAACTGTAGGAACTCCGAAGAAGAAGCATCTGAATGAAATGGAATGATATGACATATTCCAAGGAATCCATGACAACTCCTAGGCTCTGCATTATGCTAAGGGAAAAGAAATATAATAGGAAAAAGGGAAAAAATATATGGTGGAGATATAATGTCCTAATCATGTTGATTAATTTACTAAGCTATATCTAAGAATGTCCATATTATTTCCATTGGGAGTCAAGCTCTTTCTAGAAAAACTTTTCTCATAAAAAGATTCAAGTGAAAAACAATTGGCTATAATAAACATACAGGCCTTTTTCCAGGATGTTTTAATGAAGTCCTTTCCAGTATTAAAGGTTTTCTCTTAACATCTGAAAGATAAAATACCCTTGAGTTGATTGAACTGAGTAGACCCCACAAGCTCTACCTACACCTCTAATCCAAATATCTTTATTGAAGCCATAACTTAAACACACTAGGTTGGCCTTTTAGTGTATTATAACATGATATGCTACACACAGTAAGGTGTTAAGGTCTCCACAAAAGTGCTACACACAGTGAAGTACAAGGTCCCCACAAAAGTCCAAAAATGTTTACTTACTTGATATTACAGAAGAAAAATTAGCAGAAGAAAATGGAAGAGAAATAACATGTACTGACGATCTGCTATACAAAGGGCAGGGTGCTAAGGCACGTCTACTTGTATTACCTTAATGCATTCCTCATAACTCATTATACTTCAGTTATTTCTAAATGAACTATCTCAGTTATTCCTCATAGCCATTGGTAAATGTGTTACCTTATGTATCCCCTAAAGGGTTGGGGTTAGAGGTTTTTATTCAAATGTTATAGATGAGAAAATCAAGGCTTAGTTATATTAGATAGTAAGTCAGAAATCACAGTTAATGAGTCCACAGAACACATTTCAACCCAGACTTGATGGACCTCAAAATCTGTGCCTTTCTAACATTTTGCTGTCTTTTAGGAATTGTGTTTCCAAAGCAGGCATTTGCAACAAAAGCCAGCATGAACATGGCATAGTTTTGTGTAACACCCCAGACATTGATATCAGTAAAGCCATCAGGAAATATTATAATAATAGAAATAAACTTAATTTTTGATGCTTTCCCAAATCCACTTTTTCCTTTCTTCTCCCAGTTAAGAGATTCCCCCTCCCACAAAGCATCTGCTGAATTTTGCTGCCTGCCTCCACCCAGGCCTCTTATCTGTGCTATATTCAAATTGGCGTGAAGATCAGAATATTAGTTAGAATTGGGTTAGCCTACATATAACAAGTTCAAATAGCATGCTTAAACCATTTAAGCGTGTATTTAAATGTATTTAAATCTCACATAAAGAAGGCCAAATGCATAGCCTCCAGGGCTAGGATGGCTGCTTCCCAAATACTCACAATATCCCAGAGTTGTTCCTTAGTTCTTCTCCACCTTTCTTAGTATGTACATCCCATTCTCAAATATGCTGCATGGTTTAACATGCCAACTGGAGCTCAAGCTATCACATCCGTATTTCCAGCTAAATGTACAACTTTTATTTTTATTTATTTACTTATTTATTTTTTAATTTTTTAAAATAATAGTTTATTGTCAAATCGGTTTCCATATAACACCAGTGCTTCTCCCCACCAGTGCCCCCCTCCATGACCATTACCCCCCCCTCCCCCTCCTCCTCCCCCTTCAGCCCTCGGTTCATTTCCAGTACTCAATAGTCTCTCATGATTTGCATCCTTCTCTCTCTCCAACTCTCTTTCCCCTTCCCCTCTTTATGGTCCTCTGTTAGGTTTCTCCTGTTAGACCTATGAGTGCAAACATATGGTATCTGCCCTTCTCCACCTGACCTATTTCACTCAGCATGACACCATCGAGGTCCATCCACTTTGCTACAAATGGCCAGATTTCACTCTTTCTCATTGTCATGCAGAATGTACAACTTTTCAAAGGGGAGAATTCCCTAGAAATTCCATATGACAACTTTGTACATACCTCTGTATTCATTTAGTAGGGCTTCTATAACAAAGTACCACAAACTGGGTATCTTAAACAACAAAATTTATAGCTATAGCTAAATTATATCTATGTCACTACCATCTCTGCCTCTGTTTCCACATGAGGCTCTCCTTTCATTTGTGTCTCCTCATGGTGCTTTCTTCCTTTGGTTTTTGTGTCTTCTCTTTTTATAAGGACGCCAATCACTGGATTGAGGCCCCCATCTACTCCAGTATGATGTCAACTTAACCTATTATATCTGCATGACCCTATTTCCAAATAAGGTGCTAGGGTTTAGGAATCAACATATCTTTTGGGGGAACACAGTTCAACCCATAACAACCTCATTAGATAGGATTTGATCACAGGGCCACAATATGCAGTCATGAGAGAAAGTATCAACATTGGCTAAATATATTACAGTCCAAATTAAACTGGTGCTGTTACTAAGGAAGAAGAGAATAGATATTGATTCTCTGTTTATCAAATAGTATTTGTCATTGAGCACCTACACAGTATCTAGTATATTGCATGACATATAAGAGATCCTCACTAAACATTTTTTGAATGGACAAGTGAATGAGTGATCTATACTAATGATGATGAGAAGAATGTACATTATAATGGGACAAGTTTATAAAATACAATAAATTATAATGCCCTAAAACTGGAAATCCAGTTTTATCTGGAGAAGATATACTGTAATTCTTGGGAGTATCTTAATAATCTAGAATAAAGAGCCTATAAAAAATTCTGAACCTACTGACTCACAATCTGAAAATAATATAAGCCATCAGTAAGGAGGCCTACATGCTATCAGTGGTCCTTAACTTCAGTGGTTGGGTCATACAAGATGTAAGGGCAAAGAATGCAAACATGAGGCACATGAACCAAATCCAAAGATCCTTAGTGTACAATGGTGTTTTTTCTCTTCACAATTTTAGTTTCCTGCCAGCTTTTAAACATGGGGAGGTTTCAGATGGCAATATGCATTTTCAACTTTTTACTGAAAATTTGAAGACCAGGTTATTGAAAATTTGAAGACCTGGTTATTTTGAAACCAAATATGTAGAAATTGTTGACTGAGTATGAGCACCAGCTGTCCACTTAAGATGGGAAAAAGCAGTTCCTATGTTTATAATGGCCTCTCTTCACAAATGTATGTTTTTTTTCCCTGAGCTCTCAAGGTATTTGAGTTTGTCACTACTGGTCTTACAGTCATCTAGAAAACCCAGTAGAGGTGATCACATATACGTAAATGTCCTCAATTATAAACTGTTAGTTTTTATTAGCAAATAAAGGTACTGTAGCAATAGATATGTGACATGGAAAAATAAGCTAATTATCTCTAAATTTTATAGTATACTACTCAGTCTTCTTTCTCACAAGAATGTTGAAAGTAGAAAGATGTATATTTCTTTTCATCTCATGTTTTGGTGTCACGAACTGGTAAGTTCACCAATGAATAAAGGAAACTAATGTGTTAGTCCTAAAGAAAGAACATGTGGAGATATATGTATATATGTGCATATATTATATACATATTTACAAAGTATTGAAAAAATACTAATTGAACATATTGGCAAAGATTATTAATAGCATTGGACTGTAGCAGGGAAAAATATACACAAATCTGTGCAGTTATAAAAAAAAAAAAGGAGAAAAGATGGGGCACCTAGGTGGCTCAGTCGGTTAAGCCTCCAGCTTCAGCTCAGGTCATGATCTCACAATTCGTGGGTTCAAGCACCACATCAGGCTCTGTGTTGACAGCTAGCTCAGAACCTGGAGCCTGCTTCAAATTCTGTTTCTCTCTCTCTCTCTCTCTCTCTCTCTCTGACCCTCCCCTGCTCACGCTGTCTCTCTGTCTCTCAAAAAAAAAAAAAAAACATTAAAAATGTAAAAAAAAAAAAGGTGAAAAGAGAATAATAAATAAATAAAATATAATAGTCAAATTGTAATTCTAGGTTTTAAGAAAAAAAGTAAAGCAATGATAGGGCATAGGGAGATCTGGGCCAATACAATATTTAGAAAGTTACTTAGAAGAGTGTCACTTAAGAAGGCAATACCCAAAGGTGATGAAAAAATAAGCCATGCAATTTATCTTGGAGAAGAAACTTCAGAGCAGAGTACAAAGGACTTGAGATGACAGGGGCATGACTGGCATGTTCAGGGGATGCAAAAGAAAGCAAAGTATCTGGATAAACGAGCAAGAGAAAGAATTATAGGAGATGAGGCCAGGCAAGGTGTAGGAGGGTGAATCATGTAGGCCTTTATGTGTTATTTTAAGTATCTTGGCTCTACTCTGAGGGGGGCTAAAAGCCAGAGGTATGATATCACCTGATATTACATTTTAAGGGCATCATTTAGGCTGCTGTGTTGAGTTAGACTGTAATAGAGAAAGGGAGAAAATAAGAATATTACTTAAAGAAAGTATCCAGGGAAGAGAGAATGTTGGCTTGGCCAAAGATAAAAGCAATGGGAATAGTGAAGAGTCCTCAGGTTTGGAATATACTTTAAGGTCAGATTTGCTCATGGATTGTATGTGCCATGTAAGAGAGAGGAGCTGATGATGACACCATGGTTGTTTTGGTCGCAGAAACTGGAGAATAAAGTAACCATTTACTAAGATGGAGAGGACTAAAATGATCCCATTGTGGGTAGGACAGGGCAGGGGTCAGACTGGGAATTTACTTTAAGACACTTTAAGTTTCAAGTGCTTGTTGAAATGCACTGGCCAAATATCTGGGCTAAAGATTAATTTTGGTATTCTATTATATAAAAATGATCATTAAAACCATGACACTGGATGGTATAACCAACAGAATGTATGAGAAAGAGCACCAGAGGTGCTCTGATACTTAAGGTTTGAGAAGATAAGGATAAGAATAGGGACAACAGTGAGTTAGGAGTAAAATCGGACGTATGGTGTTCTTGGAAGCTAGTACAGAAGGTATTTCAAGAAGGAAGATTGACAACTGTGTCAAGTGAAGATGGTAAGTCAAGAAAAATCAAGACTTAGAACTGACTATTGTGTTTAACAAAGAAATGAAATTTGGTGTCTTGAAGGAGCAGTTTTGATGAAGTTTGTTGATGGAAGCAAAGCCCTAACTCAGAAGTGTTCAAAAGAGAAGCTAGACGTAGAGGCAGGTTTAGGCATTAATCTCTCTTTTTTTTAATGTTTTTTATTTATTTTTGAGAGACAGCGTGAGCGGGGGAGGGTCAGAGAGAAAAGGAGACACAGAATCGGAAGCAAGCTCCAGGCTCTGAACTAGCTGTCAGCACAGAGCCTGATGTGGGGCTCCAACCCACAAACTGTGAGATCATGACCTGAGCCGAAGCCAGACGCTCAACCAACTGAGCCACCCAGGTGCCCCTAGACACTAACTTAAACTATTATTCTCTAGAAGGTGACAAAGGAATGGTACAAAATTAAAGAAGAATGTGGAGTCTGGAAAGGTCTTTTGGTTTTGATTTTGTTTAAAGATGGGAGACATTACAGATATTAAAATGATTAGTATGATCTATGGAAAGGGGAAATATTTGAAATTAGAATATCAATAAAATGTCTAGGCTGATATTTTGAGCTGGTGAGAGGAAAGTAGATCAGAGGCACAAATAGACAGTTCATCTTCACTAGGAGCAAGGTCAGTCCATCCACGGGAGATGGAAATCATAATAAATGGGTACAGATGTAAGTAGATAGGTCGATGAGGTAGTGAGAGCCTTTAGACATTGTTGTTTGATTTACATTATTTTCTTGGCATAGTACAGCAAAGAAATCAGTTAAGAATGAAGATGGAACACTAGAAGTTTAGAAAAGAGAGAAAGGTAGAAAAAACAGGACTAGCAGAGTGACAGTGAATGAATGAAGGTGGTAGGGAGGATGACTTCGCAGCACTGAGAATCCACTTAAGATCAGACATCACGAGTTAAACGTGACACCAGACATCTTGGTTTAATATGTAACTCCAACTGCAGGTGCAGGGACAACATGAGTAGAAAGAAGTATTTAACCAGGTTTGGAATTTATCAGACAGGTATGATAAAGTAAGATGGGTAAGCAAGTTGAGGACATATGTAAAGGAGAGTTTTAATGTCCAATGATAGAATCTAAGTTGAATAAAGAAGCAGTTGTAGACATAAAAGGGTGGTAAAGAAAGATGAAAAGTGGAAGAACTCACAGATTATACCAATGAGCTTAAAGAATTGTTGAATTTGGGGTGTTAGCAAAGATGAGATGAAAAGATATGAACAGATGTTTGGAAAGTTTGATGCTTAAAATTAAGCCTTCAGAGATGTTATATTTTTGTAATGATGTCATCTAGGATATGGCCGCAGGAGTGAATGGTTATGGAATAGGGAAGAACAAGATCATTAGAGGAGAGGTGAGCAAAGAAGTTTGAGACTGGATTATTAGAAGCATTAACTACATTGATATTGAAATCACCAAGGACCATAATGAGTAGTGTTGCAGAATTTGACAGTTGGCAAAGAGCTGAAATCTTCTGGAAGGAAAGGAGATGGATATTAAGATCAGGGAATGACTACAAAAAAGTGGGATGGGTAGTTTGTGGTGTGTTTTGATCACATGCTATTTAACCCTTAGTGATTATAGGGGCAAAGGAGGGGAAATGGTCTGGAAGCAGTTACAATGACCAAAGACATTTACCCTATCTCAAGGCCAGTGTTATAAGAAATGTGGGAAAGAAAATAACTACTTTTTGAGTGGACAAGTAGGAAAACAAAAGAAACAGAGCAAAAGGTAAGTATTCAGAGAAGGGTTTCAAAATATGAGTGACATAATCTCTTAATATAACTCTTACAAGCTCTTACATATCTCTGAATCCCATAAGGCAAGATGAAAGTTAAGAAGTGGGTTGGAGACAAAGGAGAAGCAACATGAGGTTGACAGCCCAGAGGATAAAACTTGGTATTCTTATTGACATAGATAGTGATAAAGGCAAATGGATTAGTCTTATTGACATAGATAGTGATAAAGGCAAATGGATTAGTCTAGACAGAGCTGGGACTAGGATCAGGGAAGAAGGAGACACTAGCTTCCAGGGGCAAAATTTAAGGGTACACCAAATGAAAAAAATCTATGATGAGCAAATGATCAGACTTTTAAATAAAAATAAAATTAATGTTACTGAATTTTCCTTTCACTCCAGACTCCAATATGGCTAGGCATGGCATTGTTATTAATCCATGTTTTTTCACATTAATTTTGATTCTTTAAAATATGGTATTCAGGGGCACCTGGGTGACTCAGTCTGTTAGGCATCCAACTCTTAATCTCAGCTAACAGTTCATGAGATCAAGCTCCATACTGACAGAGTAGAGCCTGCTTGGGATTCTCTCTCTCCCTATCTCTCTGCCCCTCCCCTGCTTGTGCTTTCTCTCTCTCTCTTTCTCAAAATAAAATTTTAAAATATTAAAATCATCTAAAATATTGTATTCAAATAGTGTTTATCTTGATTTCTGGCATCTCTTTAATTTTTAGCCTACCTCTTCACTCCCCAGGTCAGTGCTTCACTGCCTCTTCCTTGTCCTGTCTGAGACTAGACAAAGTGGTTAAGGAGGCTGAGTGGTGAGCACTTTATGAATAGGGAAAAGCAGAGCATGCTGAGTCCTGGAGTTCTATGTTCATTTCTGCCAATGATAGCATGGCGGTTTTAGCTGGAATCCACAGATTTCCCTCCTGACTCTCAGCAATAGGGATTGAGGCCAAGGGAGGACCTATTGCATTACCACTGCAAATTCATTTGTCTTCTTTAGGATATCAAGGATCTGAGACCTAGGTCCAGAGAACATGCTGTATTTGATGTGCCCTAACAAGTGAGATGCTGCCTCATTGTGCATCAAAAAAAGAGGGGCAAAGATCACTAGGTGATGGTCTACATATAAGCTACTGTTTCTTAGATGTGACTCACTGCTTGCTTATAAGCAGGACCAGAAGAATTCCTGGGAAAATATAATTGCACATAATATCCATCTATTATGTAACCTGTCCAATATTAGTCTTCTAATTTCCCACTCCTCCCGCAAACTGCTGCTCCTGCAAGTTTCCTCATCTCAATAAATGACGTTTCCATTCTTCATGTTCTTTAGGATACATTACACATGGTGCTATTTTTCCAGTGCCTACAATGGTCACTAAGACCTAACAGCTAAACAAATGAATACAATGTGTATTATGAACAAGAGTGTGTGTTTGTCTGGGAAAGAAATAATATGTGACTAAGATGTGAATGCTGTGGTGAGAAAACTTAGAATCGAGTACAGTTGATAATAAAAGGCATAAAACTGTACTGCATTTGTAGCTCCACCCTTTTCCAGAAAGCTATAAATCACTCTACACCTATATATGCATTACAACCAGTTCCAAAATTTTGAAGAAGATTGGGACATGGTGAG
Source organism: Suricata suricatta (assembly GCF_006229205.1). NCBI lineage: Eukaryota > Metazoa > Chordata > Mammalia > Carnivora > Herpestidae > Suricata > Suricata suricatta. The sequence goes on along the minus strand of NC_043703.1, from coordinate 137,249,288 downwards.
ATAAAGTTAGGAAAAAGAAAATGAAGCTGGAAGTATACAAAGACATATCAAAAGTTCTAGAAGGTTTCTTAGAAATAAATGGCAAATTTGACTCTAAGCTTGCTGGTATCTAGTATAAAGTAAAAACATCTTCAAATTTTCACTGTACAAATCTTATAAAAATTTAAAAATAATAATGTATAATGAATAATAATAGTAAATCTTCAAAGAGGAAAAAATGTACTTGGTGATGACATCTGAGGGAATGTCTTCCCATGCGTCCTCCTAAGGGGAAAATTTCACTATAATAAATCAGGTTCTCAACAACATCCCTGAAGTACATTTAGTAATGACCTTCAGAGGTCTATTCCTAGAAGGTTCCTCAATGAAGGGCATTGGCTATCATCACCAAACAACCCAATGGAAACCAAAATACTGTGGTCCCCAAACACACAATATTCTAAATTAAACCAAGATTGAAATCTAAAGGAGCTAGTGCAGCAACTTCTTTCTCCTTAAATTTCTGAACACTATATTAACTCTTGAATTACACTGTGATTCAGGAAACCTAGTTTGAGAAAGAAAGCTATATGCATCTACTGTGTTCTCTAGACAATGGTCCAGAATCAATCCTTTGATAATTGCTCCCTAGACATTCTTCAGGACAATTTTCTCTGATAAAAGCCATTTAGCAAAACATCTGTGGTTGTACTCTAAATATGTGAATTACTATACTCTGTACTACTGATTCAGTATGAATATTTTTAAGTGACAGTAAGCTAAAAAGGAGGGTGAGGGAGGGGTGCCTGGGTGGCTCAGTCAGTTGTGCCACCAACTCTTGATTTCTGCTCAGATCATGATCCCAGGGCAGTGGGACTGAGCCCTGCCTCAGGCTTCACGTTGAGCATGGAGCCTACTTAAAATTCTCTCTCTCTGTCCTTCTACTCCTCCCCCCTCCCACTCTCTAAATAAGTTAATTAATTAATTAAATGGAGAGAGAGTCTCTTAAGACCAATTGAGGAAAATAGCCAGGGTTTGTGCTTATAAAGTTGGTCACCCCGCTTCCCTGTAATAATTACTATAATAAACTAGGATGAACCAGAAGTTACCATCATCTAGGTTAAAAGCCATCATACAAAATTAGCTTATATTAAAAAAACTCATAGAGGTTCACCTCAAAAGAAATACCAGGTCTGTGGCAAAGGGGAGAACGCTCTATAAATATACTGATTTATTTCAGAAGTTGGTTATTTTTTTTTTCTTTTTTAAGATTTAAAACTAACAGTATCTTAGGGCACTTACTTGGTAACAAGGCGATCTCCAGCAGCTAAACTTACATAAACTAGTCAAAGAACTCAAAGAGCCCAATGCTTCCCAGAGTTTCAACTCACAGTTTGACAATCAGACAGTCAGTGACAAGCCCTACTCATCAAAAACAAAAAAGGAACACTTACTTCACTCATTTTTATGTCCTTATGACAGGTTAGGTGACTGTGACATAGATATTATGAATGAAATGGGGATAGTTCACGGTCTATTCACTGAAAAATCAATGAAGTGAGAGCCAATAAGTTAGGACTTCCCATTGTGCACTTGCTCTTCCTACACTCAAAATTAAACACCCAGCAGCATGAACCTATGCCTCCAGCCCTGACTAATTCCTTCAGCTCTCACTCCCTCCTGAGATACTGGTTCAAAAATGAACAAACAAAAAGCAGCTTTTCCTTCTGTTCCACTTTGACATGCCTACCTATTTTCAAGCTATGCCATGAGGCTGGAACTGGCATTAGGCAAATAGTACGACTAAAGTTTTCTGAAAACCCAAGTTTAGAATGAAAAAAAAAACAAACATTTGGAGCAATTCATAACATTCACAACTGATGGTAAAACTTGATGCCCTGAGCTAACAGAGTCAGGAGCCTAGAGACAATGGAGACTTTATTGAAGTAATATTCAACCTGCCTCTTTAAATATTTTATTTTCTACTCAACATGCCAAATCAGTACTAATTAGAAGTAAAATGCTTGATATGGAGGCCAGGTATCATCAAATTATACTTGAGAGTTTACCAAAATATCTTCATACTTGCGTGCTATGTGCACATTGCCAGTTACTTGAAGAGATATTTCAGGGGAATTTGCAAACATAAAGCCTATTATCTATGACTCTTCATTTCCTCCATTAGTATCTAACTTCCACACAGTGCTTTAGGGCAGCAATTGTTTCTGTACTTACAGGTCTCCTCCTGGTCATTAGCCTGTTGTGACCTGATCCCCTTTGTTCTCCTTATTCACAAATTGTGAGTTCCTCCCTCCAGAAGTCCTCAGAGAGATGGCAGGTGCTTTACGGTGGTGTCCTTAACCATTCTGTAGGCTGGCTCCTTAAGTTTAAAAATAGCCATGGGGCACCTGGGGAGCTTATTTGGTTAAGTGTCTGACTCTTGATTTTGGCTCAGGTCACCTTCTCAAGGTTCGTGCAATTGAGCCCTGAGTCAGGTTCTGTGCTGACAGCGTGGAACCTGCTTGGGATTCTCTGTCTGCATCTCTCATCCTTCCCCCACATGCTCTCTCTCTCAAAAATAAGTAAATAAACATTTAAAAAAAATAGTCACAATGGAAGGAAACAGTTTAAATTGCTTCTTCTTAGAATTTGTTGTTGTTGCTTCCTACTGCTTCTTATTTGAAAATATTAGTCATGAGAAGAGTAATGGAAATGTAAATTGTGGTGGCAGTGAGGTTGCCAGAAGACAATTCAAAGTCTGAATTATGCTGGGTACCCACTAATTTAAACTATAATCATTTTTCATGTAATTAAAATGTTCATGTGGCATAGACACAGGAATCAATCATGTGGTCTAACTTTCTTGCTTATCAAAAAGAAACAATAATAATTAAAGGATGCCTTCAGCATTTTGCATGGCAAGTATTTCCAAAGTTATGAATGTAAAATAATAATCATCTCACTTTGGGGCAAGATTATGCTTTGCTATTGTAGTAATAATAAAAGCAGTGATGAATATCAGAATGAGAAAAGGCTTTCCTAATGGTTCAAGAATAGTATTCCACCAAGTCCTATCTTGCTAGGCAGGAGGAGCATAGCATATGAAAAATATATTCAAATGGAATTTATCATCTGTAAAAACCAAAATAAAATACTGAAGATGGTAGAGCAAAGAAATTGAGACTTCTTTAAGGAAGATGCTCTCAGGTTAGAATTGGTAATGTGAGGGTACTATTGGGAGATGTAAAATAGTCCCCCACAGCAGAAGCTTCAGAAAAGGGAGCTGTAGCTGTTCACAGAGGTTCTTTCATCATGCCGAGATATCCATTCATGTTTCTGCAAGCAATATTGAAACCTTGGGCTGAATGACATGAAGGGCTAGATTCCTGTAGAAATCCATACGCTACATGGAGAGTTACCCTGAAGAGGACAATAAAAAATAAAAGTGGAGGAACAACTGTGTCAAATACAAAAGGGAGAGCAAGACATTAGCTGGAAAGCTTGGGTCCACTGAGAAATCCCTTCCATATCTTTAAAATTGACTTGACTGGGAACCTAGGGATAATTATGAGGAAAGCCCAGACATGTGACTTTCCCCCAAAGGCATGCAGGATGGCCCACGAGGACAGTGGATTCACACAGTCTAAAGCAATCATACTAGAGAATATATTCTGCCCCTTGAATGTCTGGAAATTTATCTTCCTCCTTCTCAACACCCTCTCTGTTCTATGAGACCATTCTATTCTTTTTTTTTCTTCCCTTTGACAAGGAAGCAACATCCTCAAAGTACAGAAGACAGAGGAATTCCTTGGTCCTTTTATCCCTTCTCTCCTGAACCTGAGCCTTATCTATAAGCTTATATTCATAAGCTCAGCTCCAGAAGCTGGTTTCTTTCAGGTACTTGGCAGACTGCTTTCCTTTAATCTTTCGCTTTTGTTAGAGTCATTTCAAAAGCAGAAGAATGAAAAGTCAAAGGCCATAGGAAAGAGGTTGCTGTTCCACCAGCTTGAGATACCTTCACATTTTCTGGGAAAGGCACATGAGGGTGGCTCCATGTGAACAAAGCAACAGAAGACCAAGCAGGCTGCTTCCCCTCAGCACAGATATAAGTCAGTCTAGTCATTCCATCTCAAGTGATGCAGATTCTCCTCTCCTTTTAGTTCTGAAAGTCTGAAATGGTTTATTCTCAAGTCAATCCACCCAGTAGACCCCAGATCCAGGCTCAACAGGGAGGCCATAGGAAGTTGATAAGGAATGAAGCTGCAATAAATAATTCACTTGACTTTCTAAGGTTATGTTTAAATGTTAAGCAGAACACAGTTACAGTAAAGCTATCCATATTGCAACCCATGATGCATCAGGTTTTGATGATTAGAAAGACACACTCACATTTTAGAAGATAGCTATCACCCAGGTTCCTGCAAATTTACAAAGAAGTAAAACAAAATTGGCAATATATTTGAAATGTACCATTTAAAAAAAAAACCTATTTCTGATGAAATTGTTTATTGCTTGCCTTAAGAGAACTTTCCTAGGTAAAATAATTTTCCAAGTGGAAAATGCAATGGTGATGCTGACATTATTTGAAAATCATTGTAATGTGGTTCTATAGGCATATTACTGCTCTCCAAAGCAATTTCCTGATTGTACATTGAAGTAGATTAAAATATGACAAGACACAGAACTGCAATGACAACACAGAAAAAAAATGCTAAAGAAAATCTAATATAGATTGTGTTGTGCAGAATTTAAGTAGACATAGATGTGTAGCTTTATTACTCTTAGTTTAAATTTAAATATGGTATCTTCAGTCTTTACAAATATTAGATACATCACTTAGTTGCATTATTGAAGCTATTACTGTACATTTATAATGGATTTTTCTATTATATTTGATGTAACATGATCAGTTCCTTATCTAGAGCTCGTATAATGACCTACTCTATTTCATCTACAAAACTATTCCTCATCTGAAAAATATAAAGGCTATTAAGACCAGAGTCTGACTCTCAGTTTAAAGAAAGTCCCTATATAATTTCCTGTATTATAGAAAATGGTTCCTACATCAACACCATCAAACACAAACATAATAAAATTCATGTGCAGGCCCCTATCAATAGGTCATTAAGCCACAAATATGTTCACTGAAAAATTAGATTCTATTTATTGTAAAACTGAGTCTAAATGACTATAAAGTGTCTTTTGCTTTCCATGAGGGATGGCAAGATAGAAGAATGAGAAATTGTTGTTCTGAAAATATATGACAATAATTGACTGCGTATGATCAAAAATTAGGTGGGCCCATTGCTACCATGTAACAGATACTGTCCAATGACTATTTAATTTTCCAAATTTCCTCTCTACTTCCTTCTAACCTAAACTATTCACTCCCCTCCAAATGGCCATGACTTTTAGGAATCTGCTTCTTTTTTTTTTAATGTTTTATTTATTTTTGAGAGAGAGAGACAGTGTGAGCAGAGTAGGGTCAGAGAGAGAGGGAGACACAGAATCCGAAGACAGCCTCCAGGCTCTGAGCTAGCTGTCAGCACAGAGCCCGATGCTGGGCTCAGACCCACCAACTGTGAGATCATGACCTGAGCTAAAGCTGGACACTCAACCGACTGAGCCACCAGGGCACCCCTCAGGAATCTGCTTCTAACAATAATTGTAGGGGATGAAATCTGTTAATTGATCTAAACCTATTGTGGGGGTCTCATGCCTTTTCCTGGGATACTGATTCAGACAAGAGCATTGAATACGATATTTTCATTTTTCTCCTTTCACTGCCTTTGGATGCTGATTTCTGAGACACCTAGGAAATTAGTAGCCATCTTGGACCCACGGAGACAGATGATGGCAAATTACTGACTGAACTATCAGGTGAGGCTTTGAAGGGAAGGCTGCATTTGAATCACAGGGATGATAGACTCCCTAAGAAAACATTTCCAGGAAAAGGATTCTTATATTTTTATAATTAATAAGGACAAAAGGAAGAAAGCAGAATCAAGTTCATGACAGAAGAGGAAGATAGAGCCAACATATGCCACTTCTAGCAGTTATCTTGTTTTGGCTACAATTCTCTGTGTCTTTGGCAATTTCCTCTGTGTAAACCTGAGCTGCAAGAAAAAATTATTTTCAACATCTGAATTCATCTCCATTAAAAGAGGGATGGTATGCATGCTATATTTAGAGTACCAAGCCTAATGAACTAATTACATCTTCTAAAATACCATGTTAGGAAGAATGCTAAGGCTCAGACCCATCCCAGTTGAAAGGAGAGCTGTGCCTAGGGGTGTGTGCCTGGAGCCCAGCATAGAAGAATGTCAGCTAGCTTACCAAGTATTTGTCATCATTGGTTTTGTTGATTGAACTAAATTTTATAATAGATATGGATGATATAGATACAGAAGATATAATATAGATAGAGATGATATCTTACCCATATTAAACCTGAAAATATCTGGACACAAATATAAATATTTCTAAGCTGAATCTCTGCTCATCATTAATTTACACATTTGGTAAATATTTTGGGAGGGGACAGAAACGGATAATTATAATGTACAGCAAGAAGCGATGAGTGGTTAGTGCTGTAATACGGGCATACAAAATGGCACATCCTTTCCTAATGGAAATGAAACAATTTACAGCCTTCCTTCTGAGATTTATTGGCTGACCCTTCAAAGTATCATCAGCATTTTAGACTAATTGGCCTCTTAAAAGCAGATAAAGTTACAATTATGCCTAAGTGTAAGGCACATCCAAAGAAAGTAAAAAAACGGAAAAGAAGAAAGAGAAAAAAGAATGTAGGAGAAAATGTGAGAAAACTAAATGAAAGAAGCAAGAAAGATGTGCAGAAGCATGGGAAATGGTCACCAACCACTCTTCATGTCGCATCCAGCAATCAACAGGAAGGCTCAGCATGGTATCCATGGTGGAAATTACAATAAGGTTTACTTTTTTCTCTAAGCCTCCTGGGTGCTTGATATTTTTTTAATAAAATGGGTAAGTTTACACAAAGAAATGATTTCTACCCCAACTTTCACTTAATCTAATCTAACCCATGTTACAAATATCATCATTACTAAAGTCAATTTTGAAAATCCAAACATAAAACAATTTCGAGTGCAGGAGGGAGAACACTAGTGCTTCAGGTCACTCAGACTGAAAGATTAATTCTGGAAATGATGATAAAGTCACCTTTGATTTAAAGTTTTCCCATGAGATGGTGTGATCTATCAGTTTTAAATCTAGAATATTTACCTTTTTTGGTCATAATACCTTAATTATTGAAATAAACATGATGGAAGGTTAAAAGAATTTCTTAAATGGTCCTTCTTTATACTTCTTTTTTCTAAACTGGATCATAAAATCAGTTTTTAAAAGAACAGAATAAAAATATCAGAATTCATAGTCTTTGTAGTATTTTTGTTTCTATTCTGTGTTTGTAGTTTTATATTGGGTCACCTTGATTTTATGGCATTTTCTTTTGTGGTTTGCAGTCAAAATATTTGAAAGCCATTACTTTAAGCTACTTTCCCTAATGCTATTTGCCTATTCTATTTTTTAATAGAATCATCACTAATGATGTACATAAAGGGCAGCAGGGATATGACCAGGAACAATGACTATACATTCAGTCTATCCAATTGGTTTGAAAAATGTTTGCATTTGAATTCTCACTTTTTCAAAAAATTCTCATTAGGAACTCTCGAATAAAAAACAAAAAGAGCAAAAGCAACTGGAACAGAATTTCTCCAGTTGGTCAGGGGTCTACCTCCATCCCCTCTCTTAGCCTTCTTATGGAGAAAGAGTGTTCACAACATCTCTGTCAGGTCTCAGCTCCTCCACAGGGCAGTCTGCAGCTTGAACCACTTATGCACCCTATGGTGACCATTTCCCATATCCCAACTGTTCCATCCGTAAAATGAAGAATCCATAACCTCATTATGCTCGCACACTTCTTGTGAGCAAAATTTGCACAATAGATCTCAGTTCCCAAGTTCCTAAGCTGCTTCTCAACCACTTTTTTGTCAACTCAATGACTTTCCATCTGTCACAAAGTGTCTTAAAAAAGTATCAAAACCAAATTAATTTGACATAACCCCAATACATTTAGGTACCTGCAATTCTTCTCCCAAGATATTTGACAGTTGTTAGTATTATAAATAAAACCTGATTCAGAGACCTAGGGAAAATACGTTGTATCCCATCTCTAGAAAGTGCCTTATCCTACATGATATTCTAATATTTTAGCTTCATTCCTGTGGATCAGTATCTATATTGATTAAAATGTAAAAAATAAAACATAGTAATTGTATGGGAGAGTAATCATCACAAGAAAGTGTAACTTAGAATATATATATATATTCTAATATATGATACATATCATATATGGTATATTACATAACATGCCATATATAATATATATTTATATAATAGAGGAAAACATATAGTACTTTATAGAATATAATATATAAAATATATACTATATATACATAACAATATGTTACATAAGTTAATACATATACCCAAAGATTAAAAAAAAGAAAAAGAAAATAGTGTTCAGTGAGGTAAATTAAACAGAGGAGAAATCAAATACCAAAGAAACTCAGTAAACTGGCTGAAGCAAGCTTGCACTTCTTTACATTGTTCCCCAGTGTCTTTAGGAAGTTAAAATAATATACTTATTCCATGGTGACAGGGAGGTCTCTCTTCAAGGGGAATTGAATTCAAAAGAAAACACCTCCAAACACAAAGTATCACTACTATCGCATGTTCTTTAGGAACAAGGCACTTTAACATTGCCATTAATGACAATGACAAGGAAAGCACTGCTACCAACACTGGACCAAACACCATATGCATCAACAGTGAAAATCAGTAAATAAACAAGCAGTTCATAGCTGTGTAACATAAGGTAAAAATGTATCTCTGACTTCAATGTAGTAATTGTAATTCCCTGCTTTAAAAACAGCTACACGAAAAAGATAATAGACATATTTTAAAAGTTATTTATTTACTTTGAGACAGAAAGAGATAGCATGAGTGGCAGAGAGTGAGAGAGAGAGGTGGGGAGAGAGAGAAAAATCCCAAGCAGGCTCTGTGCTGTTAGCATGGAGCACAATGTAGGGCTCGAACTCATGGGACTGTAGATCATGACCTGGGCAGAAAACAGGAATCTCATTGCTACCTGACTGAGCCACCCAGCCACCCCAATAATAGACATATTTGATCATTAATTGACACTACTGAGAATGACAGAGGAAACCTGAAATTGAATAAACATTCTGCATCTTCAAATAACATTTCTGAAGATGTAATCTTGTGAATAAAATATAGTTTACTCAGGGCACTGTTAGAAATGTTTACTAATTTCCTTTTGTTTTCAGTACAGAAGGAAGTTTACCTATGGGCTACATCCACTGTTATTCACTTTGTTTTATTAGTTTTACTTGATTTATGTCCTTATTCTTTGCTATTGTGATTTAGCATTGTCAACTTTCTGATGTACTCTCACGGCTACCAACAGTGTTGTGTCAATAGCACTCATAGATGATTACAACGTAGGTGCAAAGGTAATATGCTGAACCAAGTTTTTGATATTAAAGTACTTTTGTTCTTAAAGGCATAAAATATTTTTTAAAATTCTTAAATACTATAAAGATTAAGATCAACACAGGTAGAGTAGGAAACTGTCTAGGTAATGTGATTTTAGGGGTCTAACTAATAATTTCCTGCTCCTTTCAGAATACCTCATCCTTTTGCTCACTGGTACATGAAATTTAACATTTAGAGCTTCTTTCAGTAAAAGTCTTCACTATCATTCATATAAATAACCAAACATTTTAAAAAGTAGATATTCAAATGGACAATGGTGTAAACCAAGACACTATTGAATTTATGGTTTAAATGCCTTTATGGAGAAGCAACACTTAGTGCTGAAGGGGAAGAAAAATGTTTTGCCTAATTAGAAAGAGAAAAATTAGTCAAAATTTGCATTTTTAAGGATGTTTACTAAGTCATATGTCAAATGCCCCACACCATATTCAGAGAACTCTCTTTGGTTACTTTCCTCAAAAGTGGTTCTGGATAACGCATATAACTCAAAATGTTCCATAGATAGGTACATTAAGGAATTCATTTGCAGGAAGTATTTGCACAGACCTCATAGACCTAATTTAGAAAAATGAGGTTTCTTTTACAGAGTAGTAACTTGGCAATGAGTTTTTGGTTTTGGTCATTGTCTTGTTTAAATTTTTCTTTTGAGATCATTTCAGTCTTAATGGAAGAGTTGAAAAAAAAATAGGAAAACAGCTCCTATATATCCTTCACTCACCCACCCTCCTATGTTGTATATAACCTCTGAACATTAATCAAAAGTAAGAAATTAACTTTGGCATAATAATGTATAACTAGATATAGAATGTATTCAGATTTTGCCAGTTTTTTCATCTGTGTCCATTTTCTATTCCAGGGTCTAATCAAGGGTCCCATATGGCACTCAGTGGTCAGGTCTTCTAAGTCTTCTGCAATCTCTGACAGTCTCTCTTTGTTTTTCATGACCTTGACAGTTTTTAAGTATACCGGTCATGTACTTTGTAGAATTTCTCTCAATTTGAGTTTCTCATAATGAAATTGAGATTGTACGTTATGAAGAAGGATGCTGCAGGATGATGTGACTTTTTCAATGGATACATAATGTCAATAGGTATTACCAATGATATTAAAATTAATCACTTATCTTACACTGGTGTCTACCAGGAGTCTCCACTATAAGGTTACTAATTTTACTCTGAAATTTATAAATATTTGGGGGGAATTACTTTGCAAGTTCCCAGATATCTTGTTTCTGCTTTAAAAATTCCTCACTTATTTTAGCATTAGTGGAACTTAACTGAAGTAATCATTACTTTGATGTTCTCATGGTGGTGTTCTATTTTTGTCATTCTTCTCATTTAGCAGTTGTAATTTTTCTGTAAGGGGGTGTTATCACTTCTCTTCCTTTTCTTTGTTAACCTGGTTGTTAAAGTCTATCAGTGCAGAATCATAAATATATATTTAACTCTCTGAGTTCTAATCCAATACTGTTGTTATTTTATTGCCCAGATTAAATACAACTTTTTAATTTTTATGAAGTCTAAGTTATCTGTTTTAAAAAAATTTTTTCCCATTTAAGTTAGTGCTTTTAGTGTGGTCTCTAATAAATCATTACCTATTCCAAAATGGTGAAGATCTTCCTCTAGGTTTTCTTCTAGAAGTATCATTGTTTTAACATCAGCATTTTAATCTATCATACAATTCAAGTCAGTTTTTGTGTATGATTTGAGGTAAGAGTTGAGATTCTTATACTTCTCCCCCTATTCAATTGGTCCAGCAGCATTTGCTGAAAAGATTTTCTGTTCTCTCATCAAATTGCTGTACTACTTTGGTCAACAATCATTTGCCACATTTGTGGGAATATTTCTGGACTCTCAAATTTGTAATCTGATCCACCTCTCTGTGCTATCAATATCACACCGTCCTAATCACATACCTTTACAGCAAGTTTGGAGTAAAAATAAAAGTCAAATTTGTTATTTTCTTTCAAAATTTTTTGATCACTTAAGTTCTTCTTGCAACACAGATTTCAGAATCAATCTGTAATTTTTTCAATCAAAACAAATCAGAGCTTATTGAAATTTTATTGGGTTTTTCTTGAATTTTTACACCAATGAAGGGAGAATTAACACCTTAACAGTATTGTCTTCCAATCCATGAACTTGATATATATTTTCCATTTTTTAGAGTTTTCATCTCTCAGAAATATTTTGTACTTTTCAGGGAAGAATTCTAAAGTGGCTGTCATTAGAGTATTCCTAAGCATCATATGCTATTATAAATGGTGTAGTTTAAATATTTAATCCTTGATTAGACTTTGAAATTTTAAAGAGAAAACTTGATTTTTGTATGTTGACTTGGTATTATGAATTCTTATAAAATTCCCTTAGTATTTCATAGTAGTTTCATAGGTTCCTTTGACTATTTTATGTACATTTCGGTTGCATTTCCATATAGACATTTTTATTTCATCTTTTTCAAACTTTATTTCTTTTTCTTGAATTATTGCATTTTGGGCTCTCTACTTCAACATTAAGGGAAAAAAAGAAATGAGAGCATTCCTTTCTTTGCTTCTTATGTAAGAGAAAAAATTTAATATTTTACCATTAAATTTGATACTAGCCATAAATGTTTTCATAGGTGTTCTTTCTCAGGTTGAGAAGTTTCCTTCCAATTATAGTTTATTGTTGGGATTTTTTTCAAATCATAAATTGCCTTTGAATGTAGCAAATACTTTTTCTGCTCTATTAAAGTGATCATGTGATTTTTCTCTCATAATCCTTTACTATGGTGATTTACACTGACTGATTTTCATATATGAGCCAATGTCAATCCCAGGATAAAACCTACTTGGTCATGATTAATAGTTCCTGTTATATAATGCTGTTTTATTGTAATCAATAGAATACTTTGTTAATGATTTTTGCATTTATATTCATGAGAAACATTAGTCCCCAGTTTCTTCTCTTTGTAATATCTTTGCCTTATTTTGGTATCAGGGTTATGCTAGCCTCATAAAATGAATTGGAAGTGATTATCCTTATCTACTTTGTGAAGAGTTTGCAAAAGACAGGTATGATTTTTTCCCCCTTAAATATTTAATAGAATTCATTGCAAAGCCATTTGGACCTATCATTTTCTTTGTAAATTTTATATTTCATTAATAGACATAAGAGAATTTAAAAATTCCATATCTCATTGTAAAATGTATAGAAAGTTGTGTTTTTAAGGGAACACCAATTTCTTATAAATTATTGCATTACATGTTACAGAGTTATTCAAATACCCTCTTATTTTCTCTAATATCTCTGGTGATGTTCCTTATTTTATCCACCTTAGTAATTTGTTTCTTGGGGGTTTTTCCTCTTTTTTCTTGATCAGTCTTGTTAGTAGATATATCACTTTTATTGATCTTTTCAAACAAGTAATTGACTTTTTTAATTTTCTCTACTGTTAATTTCTATTGCATTGATTTTGACTCATTTCCTTTTATTACTATCGGGTTTGCTTTGTTCTGGTTAGTGTCTTCTTAAGGGAAGAGATTAGATCATTCATTTCATACCTTTCTTCTTTCGTAAAATAAACTTCCTGTTATGGATTGTTTTAGTTGTATGTTAATCTTGATAAAAGATGTGCATGTGTGTATTTTATTATTCAGTTGAAAATAGTTTAAAATTAATTTTTATCTTGTGGTTTATTCTTTAATCCATCAGTTATTTGGAAGCACATTTAATTTTGAAGTCCTTGGGGACATTTATCAACACATTATTGATATTGATTTCTGGTTTGTTATACTTATATTCAAAGAGCTCATTGTGTATTATTTTATCCTTTGAAACTTATTGGATCTTTTCACATGGCCAGGACTCTGGTCTATTTTCAGGAAAATTGCATATTTATTTGGAAAGAATGCATATTCTATTTACTTACAGTGTTTTTAAAATGTCAATTAGGTTCATTTAATTTATAGTGTGAATTGGGGCACCTGGGTGGCTCAGTCAATTAAGATGCCAACTCCTGGTTTTGGCTCAGATCATGATCTCACAATTTGTGGGTTCAAGCCCCACATCGGGCTCTGTGTTAATAGTGCAGAGTCTGCTTGGGATTCTCTCTCTCCCTTTCTCTCTGCCCCTTTCTCCAATTCTCTCTGTCTCTTTCTTAAATAAATAAACTTGAAAAAATTTAATTTTTGTGTTAATTAACTCTTCTATATATTAATTGGTACATGTGAACTCATGCAAACAGTTTTTAAGAAAGTTTTTTAAATCTGTAAATTATATTGTAGACCTTTGCCCATTTTCCTTTCCTTTTGTTGTTATTGTTGTTGTTGTTGTTGTTGTTGAGGTAACATTAATAGACAATGTTATATTAGTTTCAGGTGTATAATAATTCAAAAATTCTATACATGACTCAGTGTTCATCAAGATAAGTGTACTCTTAATCCCCTTCATCTATTTCCCCCATCTCCTTCACCCTCCCTCACTGGGAACTACTAGTTTGCTCTCTATATTTAAGTTCTTTATTTTTCCCTTTCTCTCTTTTTCCTTTGTTCATTTGTTTTGTTTCTTAAATCCCACACATGAGTGAAATCATATGGGATTTGTCTTTCTCTGATTGACTTATTTCATTTAGCATTATACCCTCTAGGTCCATCTATGTTGTTGCAAATGTCCCAAGATCTCATTTTTTTAATGGCTGAAGATTATTGCAGCTTGTGTGTGTGTGTGTGTGTGTGTGTGTGTGTGTGTGTACATACATATCTCACATCTTCTTTATCCATTCATGTTTCCAGGGACACGGATTGCTTCCACATCTTGCCTACTGTAAATAATGTTGCAATAAACATGGGGGTGTACATATCTTTTCAAATTAGCATTTTCATTTTCTTTGGATAAGTACTCACTTAGTGGAATTACTGGATCATATAGTAATTATTTAATTTTTTGAGAAAACTCCATATTGTTTCCCACAGTGGCTGGACCAATTTTTATTCCAACCAGTGGTGATTGAGGGTTCTTTTTTCTCCACGTTCTCACCAATACTTGTTATTTCTCACCTCTTTTACTTCAGTCATTCTGACAGATATAAGGTAATATCTTTTTGTAGTTTTGATTTGCGTTTCCCTGATGGTTAGCAATGTTGAGCATCTTTTCATGTATCTGCTGGTCATCTGTATATCCTCTTTGGAAAAATGTCTACCCCTGTCCTCTATATGTTTAATGGATTGGGGGTAGTGTTGTTGAGCTGTATAAATTCTTTATATAATTTGGATATTAAGCTCTTATGGATATAACATTTGCAAATATCTTCTCCGATTCAGTAGGTTGTCTTTTTGTTTCCTTTGTTGCACAAAAGCTTTTTATTTGGGGGAAGTCCGAATAGTATAATTTTTTGCATTTGTTGCCCTTGCCTGAGGAGACATATCTAGAAAAATATTTCTATAGCTGATGCCAGAGAAATCATTGCCTATCTTTTCTTCAAGGAGTTCTGCGGTTTCAGGTCTCACATGTACTTTTTAAATTCATTTTGAGTTTATCTTTGTGTATGGTGTAAGAAAGGGATCTAATTTCATTCTTTTGCAGGGAGTTGTCCAGTTTTCCCAGCACCATTTGTTGAAGAGGTTGTCTTTTCTCCATTGTATATTCATGCCTCCTTTGTCATAGCTTAATTGACTCTATAAGCATGGGTTTGTTTTGAGGATTCTAATCTATTCACTTGATATATATGTCTATTTTTGTGCCAGTGCCATACTGCTTTGATCACTACAGCTTTGTACTATATATGGACATCTGGGATTGTGATCCCTCCAGCTTTGCTCTTTCTCAAGATTGCTTTGGCTATTTTGGGTCTTTTGTGGTTCCATACAAATTTTTTCCTTTAGTTTGACAGCTTTTAGTTAAAACATTTAAGGAAATTTGATATTGGACTCAGGCATATTTATGATGAATATAAATTCTTGATATGTTGACACTTTATCTGATATTAACACAGTCACAGCAACTTTCTTATGCTTAGTGTTTCCAGGAAATGTATATTCTATAGTAAAATATAGTAAAATAGAAACACTGATTCAATTCAGTTAGATCCCATATAATTTAAGCTTCACATTAAGCTTAAGAAAGAGAGGGAAATCATTCTTTCTGGCTGTCAAGTAATGCTTGGATAAACTCATATTGGTTTACTAAGGTTTACTACACATGAAGTGAATTTTCAGAATATGAGATCTTGTTACTTTTGTATATCCCATATAGTCCTAAGTACAATATGCACTATTATGAAATATTAAATCAAATGTCACTGTTTCTTGACTTAACATGTTTCATCTTGTTGCTTAGCTACTTTGTTCTACAAAATTTCAAACTCACACTTGCCACTTGAAGCAGAAATTTTAAGGAGAGAAAACCTTTGAGGATCATAACTCAGTTCTGCAGTCTATCCAAATTTTCAAGAAGAATCTTCAAAATATTTATATGTGCAAAAGCAGAATGACTCTTCCTAGGTGTGACAGTCTACCTTTCTTGTATTTCACATCAATCCCCTTCTGTTTCTCCTAGCCTTTGTTTTAGTGCCATTCTTCATCTTTCTCTAAATACATCATAATCACCAATGCCTTCATATTTGCAGGCCCATGTCCTGGATTTCCCATCTCCCTTTTACTTCTTTGCCCAACCTCCCAAAAGAGAATCAGTCATCTCTTCCTCTGTATTCCCTAAGCCTCTGTTACATTGCTCATCTCCACCACATGTTATTTGGCATAAACACGATTGTAACTATACCTGGCAAAAAGGGGAACCTCCCCCTCCCCGTGACATCTTTCAAGAAGTACAGTCTTTGCTCAGCATAAGTTAATACACAAGCTCCTTCGAGATACAAAGGAAAACCTTGGAGGCCTGAGTATGAGCAGAATCACTCCACAGTCTTTTCTAGAGAAGAAAAAGAATGTGCTGATTTCTCCTGTGGGATGCAAAGGAGCAGAGCAAAGGACAGAGGAAATGGTGATGCATGATGGAGTCCCTATGATTTAAAATGTGATCTCACTTATATTTTGCTGAATATCCATGGTGAAGGAATAAATTCATGAAATGCTTGCATGATGGAAGAGTTTGTGGACAGCTGGTGAAAGCTGAAGTTTTGCACTCACGTGGGTGAAATGAGGACTGAAAGGACAGAAGCAGTCAGGTGACAGCCAAGATAAAGGTATGAAAATATAAGTACTTAGATGTTAGTGATTGGCAGCAAGTTTATAGAAATCTCTTATGCTTGTGGTCACTCAGGTTTCATTTTACACTCTATGTCTCCAATCCTGTATCTAGCACAACTTGGCCAGTGACAGATTGTATGTAATCATCCACCCTCAAAACCAGTCAAGACTGTGGATGTTCTTGCCTTGACTCTAATCTGTTGAAAGAATTGGATAGGAATACAGAGCATCAGCAGGCACAAGTCCTGATTGCTTTTGGAATAAACCTCACAGTCAAAGCAAAGTTACAGAAACTACTAGTTACACTGTTGAATGGTGTCAAATGGAAAATGTACAAAAAGTAGGGTGTGAACTTACTAGACTCAGCAATTCTGAGAAACTCCTACCTGAAGCAGCTGACTAGTGGTTGTTTTTAACACAACTTAGCTGACATGTCATGCCTTAGGAAATTGAAGAAATCTTTCCTAGAAGGGAGTGGGGGGAATTCTGTTGCACAGATATTTAAGCTGAGTTTCTTTCTCTTATTTCACCCACTGAGAGAGGAATTTGCAGCCTGGACTGCTACTACATTAGCATCCATCTGACAAATATTGGATCTCTAAACAAGGCTACAGCCTTCTAGAAACAATTGGCATTTTAATGGAGCATATATTTAGGGTTTGCAGTGGAGGACTTGGAGCCAAGGAGAGAGCATGCTTGTGAAATGTTGCAGTGCAGTCACAGATCTTAAAAGGTCTTAAAAGCAATTAATAGAAAGTTGGGAGGATATATAACATATGGTCCCGAAGCCAACAATGAACCTATCTTACAGATACAATAGCATAAAATACTAGAATGTGTACTTAAGAAAGTGGAGAAATTCTAGAATGCAATTCAAATCTCTGACCATGAACAGGAGGGGAATGGCGTAGAAATATTTTAAGACATATGAGACACTTTAAGTAAACCATTCAGCAAAGTGCTTGGATGTCATTTTTAAAATCCGGCCCAAGGAGCAATTTACAGCAATGCTGTACTAAAAAAAAAAATTCAACAGCATAAGCAGATTTAGAGATCCCAAATTCCTACTATTAGCGAATCTAATTCAGAAAAAAGAGAGAGAGATGTGACATCAGCTGTCCTCCAGGATCAAGAATAAATAAATTTCCACACTGAAAGTGAGTGGGGAATTTGAATTGAGGTAAATATAACGCAGACCTGGAAGACAAAGGCAGGGGCTAGAAGTCAGCTGAAGCTGGCTCCCCACCTGTCGTAAGAAGGAATGACAGCTATGCTCGCTGTTGAACAAGTACTTTGTCTTCTCTCTTTCTAACATATGATGGTATCACATTTCTCCATTCCCTTTGAATTTAGGCATAGCCACCCAACTTGCTTTGGCCAATGAAATGTGAGCAGAAGTGATCAAGTCACTTTGTAAGACAAATGTTAAGACATTTAGATTTAGTATGCAGGTAGTTTTATACTTTCCCACTGCTGCAGTGATTAAGGAAACACATATCAAAATGGAGTTTCCATAGGTACCTCAGGGGTTCAGTCAGACAAGTGTCCAGCTTCTGTTCAGGTCACAATCTCACAGTTCATGAGTTCAAGCCCTACATCCAGCTCTGTGCTGACATTTCAGAGCATGGAGCCTGCTTCAGAATCTGTTTCCCTCTCTCTGACCCTCCTCTGCTCATGCTTTCTCTCTACCCCCCCTCTTGAAAATAAATAAATATTTTTAAAAATGAGGTCTCCATTCGCCTGGATCCTGGAATATCCCCAGAGAATATGCATATAAAAATGACTTAGAAATAAACTTGTTGTGGGGGTGCCTGGGCGGCTCAGTTGGTTAAGCCTTCGACTTCAGCTCGGGTTATGATCTCACAGTTTGTGAGTTTGAGCCCCACATCAGGCTCTGTGCTGACAGCTCAGACCCTGGAGCCTGCTTCATATTCTGTGTCTCCCTCACACTCTATCACTTTCATGCTCATGTTCTGTCTCTCTCTGTCTCTCAATAATAAATAAAAACATTAATTAAAAATTTTTTTAAAAAAGAAATTAACTTGTTGTAAGCTCTGGTGGATACACCCTAAGGGGATCCCCAATATTGCCTACCTATCATTCATGTTTTTGTGTAATTGCCTTTTTTTTCAGTGTGGGTGGGACTTGCTTCCAACCAATAGAAGAGGGCAAAAGTAATAGGAACTCATTTTTGTGGTTACATTGTAAAACATATAAAAATGTCTTACTAGCAGACACACCAGGAGCTCCCCTCATAGGCCCTGCAGTAAGCTACCATAAAACACGGACCTGTGTTGGAAAAGCCCAGAAGCAAAAAACTGTGGTCATTTGTTAAGCAGCAATTGAAAACTTAAGTAGAAACCATTGTGTTTTAGAAGTTATTACTGCAGCATAACCTATCCTATTCCTTCGACAGAAGAATCCCCAATAAGCCCAATATTTATGTTCAAGAGTGTGCCTACAAATGCCATTACAGTAGAGGTAGCCCTAGCCCATAGCGGGCTCTTAAGATCCAATGGTTTTGCTTATCTAAGTATCCATTGTGTGGTATTGGGTTTGCAGTGGAACTGTCTCATGTATGTGAAACAGATTCAGGTTTAAGTAACAGCCAGAAGTTTTGTGAAGGAGAAACACTTACCAGGTAACTTAGATTGCAGTGATTACTGGGTCTCTTCAAACACTGACCATGGGGGCACCTGAGTGGCTCCGTTAAATGTCCAACTTTGGCTCAGGTCATGATCTTAAGATCTCACAGTTCATGGGTTTCAGCTCCACGATGGGCTCTCTGCTGACAGCTCAGAGCCTGGAGCCTGCTTTGGATTCTGTGTCTCCCTCTCTCTGTCCCTCCTCCACTCACACTCTATCTCTCTCTGTCTCTCAAAAATAAATGTTAAAAAACAAAACAAAACAAAACAAACAAACAACAGCAGCAACAACAACAAAAACAGCGACCATGAAATGAACTCTATTTTCCTATCCAGACTTTTCAAAGAAAATTGATGATTTGGGATTATGTGTCATATTTTTTTATGTGTTATATTTATTTGTACCATTCTATATCCTGTGGAATACTATCATATATCTCCTGATTTATATGCATCCTAGTTGAATTGTACAATCTTATAAGGGCCAACTATATGAGTGAGTTACAAGATAAATGCATGCTAATGCTGACAATGGTGGATGTGTCTACAATCATAACATTTAATACATTTTGACAATAGTAAGCCTGCTATTTGCCATTTATGCTAAACCTTCATAGAGCCTCAAACCTTAGCATTTAGTTATATTTACAATTCACTTGTTTTATGTCACTTTCAGAGTTTACTATGTGCTACATGTAAGTAATTTATTTTGAGTAAGTATTCTCCCTAATATTGGACTCTGAGAACCTTCAGGAAAGGGCCATATCTCATTTTGATTCCTATATTTAAAGCTTATGGGGCGCCTGGGTGGCTCAGTTGGTTAAGCCTCCGACTTTGGCTCAGGTTAGATCTCACATTCATGGGTTCGAGCCCCGCGTCAGGCTCTGTGCTGACAGCTAGCTCAGAGCCTGGAGCCTGTTTCCGGATCTGTGTCTCCTTCTCTCTCTGCCCCTCCCCCTCTCATGCTCTGCCTCTCTCTGTATCAAAAATAAATAAAACATTAAAAAAAAAAGCTTAGTATGTTGGTTGGCAGTTGGCTCTTGATTATAGGTATGGAATGGAATCAGATGGAATGGAATGGGATGGAATGGAAGACAATGAAAATGCCCTACTCTTGGTTTGGCTGTTGCACATCAACCAAGTCATTGGTGGAGGTGTATTTCCAGGACATGACTTGTGGTAAGGTAGAGGTAAGACATGGCAAGTGAGGATAGTTCTGGCAGGTCTATAAGGACTGGTCAACCATTTTGAATTGAAATTTGAAGGCTGTCAGTCCTTCAAAAGTTATGTTTATATTTCATGACTATCCCTTGGTTGTTCATGAAAAAGGAGAAAACAGACTCAAGTTAGACCTATTAGATTTTGTCCTTATAAAATTTGGAATTTGGATTTATTGAAACACTATCCCTGATTATTTGAACTGAGAAGGAATTAACTGAGGAGCTGCCTGGGTGGACAAATGTGCATGGAAGAAAAAGTCTCGAAGCAGAGAAAAAGCAGAGAAGTCACAGATAATACAAAACTAAGAGACCAGGTAGACAGTGGGAGAGAAAATAAGAGAGGAATTAACTGACTTACTTTGTGACTGAAGAATTCCCATTTCCATCCTTAGGTATTTTAATTAAGTGCTTCTTTTACATTTATATCAAGGTGTGACTTTATTTACTTTGAAACATGAAATTTATGAAATGTATCCCTAGTAAGATGCTGCTTTCTCCAAGGTCCTGGAAAGAATTTAAACAGCCCATGAATTTTAATGAAATAAATAAAATAAAATAAAATAAAATAAAATAAAATAAAATAGGATAACAAGAGTTTAACCTATCCCTAAGTGAAATTAGAATTTTCTTCAATAAAGGAAGTAAGAGAATAAACAGTAATATAAAACACTAATTGTAACTGTTGGCAATAGTAATCAGAAATTTCCATACCCCACTACAGTTGTCTCTGACATCTTGATATACTGTATATGTTGATAACAACTTCAAAATGATGGTAGTTATTAAATTTACCACTAGATAGTATTATTTAATGCACTAATATAAAAACACATAAGTACTATATTGCAAATTTGTTTTTAATACTTTGACAATCTCATTTCAATATAATTGGTTTCCATTGCAATCCTATGTATTTTCTTACATGAATTTTAAAACATTATTCAGAGAAGGGATACACAGGATTCTCCAGATTTCTAAATGGGTTTAGGGCACATAAAAGTGCTGAAACCAAAGACAGCCAAGAAACGTTATGATTACCAGTGAGCTAAACAATCAAATCATAGAAGCAGAGATGTCACAGATAGTACAAAAATAGAGGAGAAGTACAAGAATAGAGGGGAAGACCAAGTGGAACCAGACTCTTTACCTCTGACAACTACTGTATTTCCTACAGAGTTGGATGTTTTACACCTACTATGTTAAATATTTGACTATATCTTTAAAAGACCTTAGTGAAAAATATGAAATATAATTTTTTCCCACTGTAGCTGAAGTCTTTATATGTCATGGCTGATGAAACAGTAAGTGGTATTATCATGCTGAGTCAAATCATTCAAGTTGACTGCCAGTTAAGGAACATAAATACAGGTTGTATTGAATTGGGAGGGAGTCATGAAAAAAATTAAACACCATCACTCCTATCATTTTAATTCTTTTTCTCTTATAATGTTCCAATTCTCTTTCAGTAATTTAAGATTAGTTAGATATATTTATATATGCATTCTAGTGATGATTTTAAATAAGCATTCTGTCAGCCTCCAGTTATTACCTCAACTAATTTGAGAAAGAGAATGTGGCTAGAATTACAAATGAGTGGGTTTGCAACTTAGGGCACTTAGGGAGTGAAGGACCATTGACAGTAATTACTTCTTTTCCCCTTGAGGGCCCCTGAGAAGGAAAGCACTGCGTTTTCCTACTGAGGAAATTCAGTGTTTGACAGACCATGTACAATTATAAAATTAGCTAATTGATAACTTATTAACATGAGAAGCATGCATGTTCATCAGTAGATATTTTTAAAATAAAGTACTCTAATTTCAAATGAATGTTTCAAATGAGGCCTATCAAGAAATTTTGTTTCATTTTATTTCCTTTTTCTTCATTTGCATTGTCTGCCATCCCTGATCAATTCTGGAATCTTCAGAGATTTAGGCATAAATAGAGAAAAACATTTACTATGATGTCTCTGAAGTTTCCCACAATGGCAAATTAATCTATGATATTATTCTAAAAATATTAAAAATTATCATCAACAAAGTACCACAGAAACGAGGTCAGATGAAGTAAGGCCACCTCTGACTTCTTTCTTAACACAGAAACACACACACACACTTGGTTCTTGACTATCTGAGAACAATGAACAGTATATAAAGAAAGAATAGCAAATGCACACACTGTGTTTTCAATATCCTTGAAAACTTGTTTTAGAAAAAGCCTTAATTTAAGCCATTCTGCTTGATCTACAAAATTCTGTTGTAAAGATTAGCCTCCTGAGAAATAAGAATAAGAATAAAAATGCCTTATGAAGAGAAAAGCTCTATATTGTCATGTTCCAAGTAAGGTTAACTAGGAAATGGAAAATCTTGATTCTAACAATTTTATAATGCCATAGTGAATGGCAGTGCTTAAAGCTGCTTACTGGCAAAGTAGAACTTGAGCTCAAATTCCACTGCTGCTTTCCACCTGCATGTCCTAGGGAAAAGGATTGATTGAGCCTCCGATGATTTCATGTGTAAAAGGAAGACAATAACAATTCTCCCTCAGGGATGTTGTGAGGATTTCATGAAACAATCAAAGTGCCTAGTAAAGTGCCTGGCATGTAACAGGTGCTCAGTAAACTGTAGCACTCTGCCCTTTTCTGCTAGTTTTAGACCCTACTGTCCATCAGGCTGAGCAGCATGTACAGGAGTGAGCCATAGGGATACTAATTTGGGGTGAGATGGAATCAAGGAAAAGAAGGGGATATAAACTTGAGCAATTACGTTTGAATAAGGACTACACTTTAGGAGAGAAAGAGAAACCAAGCAATACATCTCAGATAGGCAATGAAAGAGCTCAAGCTACATATCTTTAATTCTTATTAGTTCAAACCTCTGAGGCCCTTTCTTGGTTTCTTTCTTCTCAGCATTCCCCAATGCTTTCCAGACAATCCTTGCCTTATGTTTTGGTTATTTATTTTTGATGCTATATATTTAAATTAGGCTTATTATGTTTTCAGTGATTTAAAGGAAGTAGATTTACAGTGGTAGTATATAATATTTCTTAATGCATACTATCTTCAACTAAAATTTAGGTAATAAACCACTAGAAGATAGATTTCCCCATTCTAAAAACCCTACAACCCAAATGACTGGTTTGTTTAAGCAACAATAAGTGAGGAGGGAAGAATAAAAAAGGAGAGGAGAGAAGAGTGAAGGAAGAAAACAGAAACAAGAAAGAATAAATATGCACTGTTTTACAAAGAGTAGTGAGTGGTTTCTTAAAAATACCAACTTAAAACATTTCTGTAGCCAAAATTCCAGCAAGACATAGACTGTTTGCAAAAATGTAAGAAAATACAACGTCTTTCCCATTGGCTTCTTCCTTTAAAACTCTATATATTTCTTTGTTGTTGCACCTCCAGAAATGCAAAATGGAACTGGGAGATTTTCAGAAAAGGAAAACCAAAGCAATCACAAGAATTTGGAGTAAGAATCAAGCTAGGGAAGACATCCAGCAATCCAGGAAGGAACTGAAAGAGGAAAACTCTTCAACCAGGAAAGGCATCTTCGTTCAAGGAGATGTTTCTTGAAACTGAGCAGCGTAAACTTAGGGGAAAAAAAAGAAGAAGAAGAAGAAGAAGAAGGAAGTACATTTTATATAGAGGACAATAGTTTTATGAAACTTAATCCCCAAGAGGTAGGTACTGGCAGCAAATATAAGTAAGTTTTGAAGGGATTGGCTGAATTTATACACCACAGTGCTGTCAATGAAGATTATGAAGAACTGACGCATGTTCTACCAGTAAGGTTGATGTCAGGATGAAAATTACAACCACTCATGGTTCATCCCTAAAGGCCATTGTTTGCACAGATTAGGGGGCTAGTTGGAACATTAATCTAGACCAGTCATGATTATTTCTAAGTTTCTAAGCTTTATCCCCATAATTTAAAATTTATAAAGTCATTAAATAAGTTGGAAGAAAACTTAGATCTCATCTGGTTTAACCTCCCTCATATTATTCATAAAAAGCTTGAGTCATGTTGACTTACCTCAGGTCACCCGATTGGCTGATGGAAAATAAAATCCATTCTTCTCCAAAGTTTATAGATGACAGCATTAACTTTATTCTCTCCTCATGACAACTATAATAAAATTATAGGCTATGATATAGCTAATCAAGATAGATACCCAGAGCAAGAGTCATTGTGGTTCCCCTTCCGCAATCAGGAAATTAATTTTATAGTAATGGTTTGAGGTATTCTATTTACTTCTTCATCAGCTCTTCTGTCATGGCCCTTGAAATCCACATCAATTTAGTTTCTTTACTAAATTCTCAGTTCTCAATCAGTTTTGAAGCCTGAAGTAAAGCAAAAATCTCTGAGAGAGCTTTTTTTTGTTAAAGGAACTTCAAATTTGCTTTACTGATTTTAAAACTCATCCTGGTAAGCAGCTCTACAGAAAGTAAATTGTATGTCTACCACAGTTTTATATGTGTAGATGCCTCCAAAACCACTCACCTTGAACTAAATCACAGTAAACATCTGTCCCAGGTTAACGTGAGAAAGTAGAACCACTCAGTTATAACTGGTAAGCATGTTCCCTCTTCATTAATGTGTGTACCCATATTTTTCACCATTCTACAGAGAATTGCACTATTTGGCATTGCATTTGCAGGGTCTATTAAAGTAGATGGTCTCAGATATTTACTGAAAACAAATAAGAAATTATTAGTTACATGTAAAATTTAAGATGTGCACAGCACTACCTCACTGCAAGGATGTTGCAATTTTATTTGATTGATATTCAGAGAAATCAAACCAGAAGGGACATTAACCAGTGAGAACCCAGTGTAGCTCTAGTCACCAAAAGGTCACTCATAGAATTCTATGTTAATGTGTATTATCAGAACTTCGTAACCAAAGGGATATGCAAAGTATAAGCAATAGAGATTAACTGAAAACATAAACTATACATAATTGTACCTAACATAGAAATGTCCATGAGTAGGAAAGAATATGAGAATATTATGCAAAAAGAGATAAGCTTGTTATTCCGGACAAATGCAATCTAGTTAGGGTATGAATTTTGCCTAAGGCCTCACCTGCTCTGAGGAACTGCTGAGTAAACCATTACTACGTGGTTGTAGCATGGAAATGCAAAGTGATTCCTTCAGAAGACTGCCATTGATCCTCTCTTCACACCAGCCAACAGTGCCCTCCCTAAACTCTGCAAAATTCTAGTAGTTCACATTTTATACTTAATGATTATATTTTCACTCTTGAGGTTTGATTAGACTATAACCTATTCAAGGAAACTAATACGATAACATTTTAAAATATTTTTAAACTCATTGTGCCCCGCATAGTATCTGACCTGGACCATTAAATAGACTGAGCAATCTTAGGTCATGATAGGCAATCGAAATGGAGGAGGCAAGGAAAAGGGGGACATTTTTCAAAGCACCTTTAGATTTCTTATAGAGTTTTGGAAGTGATTTTTTTTGATAAGATAAAATTATTATTCCCTGCATGCTAAATCTGCTGTGGCTGACATTTTGGAATAAACAGAATTTTTACACAGCAGAAAAACATATCTAAATCTACTTTAAAAGAAATGCGAGTCCTGTCTGGCCATGATGGAGTAATAATGCTAGAATAATGCTTCTACTGTAAACAATTAAAACAGTAGACAGAATATATGAAGTTACTCTTTTAGTCACTAGAAAAAAGATGGCACAGACCTATGGTCACTGAAAATAGGAGTCCTTGGCTTTCTACCTATATGCAGTTTCAGGATTGGACAAGAAAGAAGGTAAATTCAAAGAGAGATTGTATCTTTCTTAACACAAAAGACAAAGATTGAAATTCATTGAGGCCAAGGAAACTCAAATTGGTAGTAGGAGGTGGGGGAGGAATTGTAGAATGCCAGAGAGGAGAAAACTATGAAGAGAAAGAGGTCGAAATACGTATTGCAGTTTTCTTGAATCTTTAGCTGAATATAAATCTGCACATATTTGTGATGAACCAGGCAAAGAACAACTTTCAGGAAAAGAAAACATATTGTTAATCTGTAGGCAAATCATTCCTAGTACTCACTCAGGGCAAGAAATAATGTGTGTTCCCATCATCCAAAATGAGAAGATTTTGTTGCTAATATATAGGGTATTCAGTAAATGTCCTGAAAGAATCATGCTTTAGTAATGAAGCTAGAGTGGAGGTTACTCTATACCTACCCCAACCCCAAAACCTTGAAAACAAATCACAAAAGTATCAAAATGATCTGTAAACAACTTGAATGCCTGCCCGGCCATTCTTCATATAAATTTTAAAAGTCGAATACTTGGAAAAAAATGTAAAATCATAACGCCGATCAGCCAATCAAAACCACTAGATATGGGAAAAAGCAGAAAAATGTAACCTATAACCGGGAGAAGACTGAATTAACATAAGCAGACATCAAAATGACAATGACAATGAAATTAGCAGAGAAGTATGCTACAATCATTATTATCAATGTGTCCATTATGCTCAGAGATTTAAAGAAAAACATAATGAGAAGAGAAATAAAAACTATAGAATCAAATGGACTTCTAGAAATGAAATGTATGAAATAAAACTATCACTAGGAAGAATTAACACCAGATTAGACACTCAGAAAGGTCAGTGAACCTGAAGATATATACAACAGCAACTACCTAAAATAATACAATGAGAGAGGGGAAAAAAAAGAGAGATTAAAAAAAGAAGAGTCTCAAGGATGTGTACTTAATTGCAAGACATGTAACCACCATGTAACTGGAGTCCCAGTAGAAAGGAAAGAAGAGGGAGATAGAAAAATATTTAAGGACTTTAAAATTCCAAAATTGTCCAAGAGTTTTCCAAATTTCGTGAAAACAATAAACCCACAGATTCAAGAAGATGAATAAACAATAAATGAACACACACCAACACACAAGCAAATTACTGAAAACTTCAAGAGAAAGGTCATGAAAAAATTCATTTTTTACAGAATTAAAAAAAATGACCACAGACACATGAAAAGTCAGTGATCCAGAGTTGATGAAATGAAAGGGGGGGGCGGGAAACTTATCAAACAACATAGTGAAAATATTCTACCAAAAATAAGCAATGAAGACTTTTTCAAGTTAAAAAATCTGAAAGAATGTTTTGCCAGCAAGCGTTCACTAAAAGAAATGTTGAAGGAAATTCTTCAGATATGATGAAGTGATACTAGATTAAAAACTAGATGACAAAAAATAAAAACAAAAAGGTAAATATGAAGTTAGACATAAAAACGTGTTTATTTAATTTTTAATTTTTATTTATTTTTTAAGTTTATTTGTTTTGAGGGAGTGAGCACATGAGAGAGGCAGAGAGAGAGGGAGAGAGAGAAGAATTCCATGTAGGCTCTGTACTGTCAGCATGAAGTCTGATGTAAGGATTGAACTCATGAACTGAGGGATCATGACCTGAGCTCAAATAAAGAGGGGAACACTTAACTGACGGAGTTACCCAGGGGAAAAATTTAAATATATAATTGGCTGTTTAAAACAAAAATATATTATGGGATTTAACTTATTCCTATAACTATACTTACATAAAACAAATACAAAGGGTTGGAAGGGAAATAGTTTAGGGAAGACTTTTTAAGGTTTTTAAGGCATACATATAATTTAAAATATGTTAATTTAAAGATATATAGTGTAAAATCTATAGTAGCCACAAAAAGATATACAAAGATGTATACCTAAGAAACCAATAGTGGAGATAAACAAATATTCACACATTAAATAAAGCTTAATCTAAAATATAAAGAAAAATAAACAAAAATCAGATAGCATGATGGTGAATATAAGCCAATTATGTTAAAAGTTACTTAAGTATAAATGGTCTAAGCACTCTAATTAAAAATCAGAGATTATCAGACTAAACCAAAAAGGCAATAATGAACTATATTCTGTCTACATTTAACTATGTCTTTTTAAATATAAAGATGTCAACCGGATAAAAGTAAAAAGATACAGAAAGAAGGACTGTACAAACACTAACATTAAGAAAGCTATAGTGACTATGGTTATAAAGTGCAAATAAGAGATATTAACAGGGATTAAAAGGAATATTTCATAATGCTTCATAATGATAAATGAGTCAATTCTTAAGGAAGATATAATAATTTTACACTTTATGTGCTTAAACATAAATTTTTAAAACATGAGTTTCAAAATTCCATGAAGCAAAAAATTGGCAGAACTGAAATGAGAAAGAGGCAACTATATTATTCTAATTAGAGAATTCAACATTCTTAGTAATGATAGAACATGTAGACAGAATATCCATGAAGATGAAGAAAACTGAGCAACATGTTCTATCCATTTGACCTAATGACATTTATTTACACAACACTTTACCAAAGAACAGCAGCACATACATTATTTTCAATTGAACATGCCACATGCCACCAAGATAAACCATATGGTAGACTATAAAACAAGTCAATAAATTTTAAAAGATTCAAATACACAGTATGTTCTCTGACAACAATAGAATTAGCACAGAAATTAACAAAGCTATCTGGGAAACCCCCAAATAGATAGACACTAAATGATGCACTTCTAAATAAATATGTCAAAGAAAGAATCACTAAAAGAATTAGAAATGCATTGACCTGATGAAAACAAAGTCATCAAAATATCAAAATTTCTAAGATTCGGCTAAAACACTTCTTAGATAATTATAGCTTTTTATACTTTTATCAGAAAAGAAGAAGGGTCTAAAAATAAATGAGGTAAGCTTTCAACTTAAGAAACCAGAAAAAGAAGATCTAATTAAAAACAAATTAGTATAATCAAGAAATAACGGATTCACCATTGAATATCAATACAATAAAGAACAATAAAGAAAAATCAGTTTAAGCAAAAGTTGTTCCTTTGAGATGGTCAACAAAAATGGTAACTAATTAGCCTGGTCAAGAAAAGAGAGAGAGAGAGAGAGGAGACACAAATTACCAGAAATGATGAAGGAGATCACTAAAGATCCCACAGACATTAAAATTTTAATAAAGGGTAATTTTCACAACTTAATAACAATATATGCTACTTCTAAGAAAAACAAATTCCTTGAAAATCACAGTGAACCAAAACTAATACAAGATGATACAGAAAATCCAATTTTGTAATATTAATTAAAAACATTGATTTTTCTATCATTTTCAAAAACTACAGAACTGTATGATTTCAATGAATTATGTCATACATTTATGAAAGAAATAATACCAACCACATACATACTCTTTCAGAAAACAGAGAAGGAAACACTTATCAAATCACTTTATAAACCTAGCATCACTCTAATACCAAAATCAGGTGAAGACTTTACAAAAGCAGGAGCTGCAGACCACATCTTTATGCATATAAATAAAAAAACTCTTAATAATTTATAATAAATAAAGTTCAATAGCATATAAAAAGCCTAACTTATAGGGTTTACCCTGGAAATGAGAAGACAGTCATGAAGAAAGAAGTAAGATCTGTAAGTGGATCTTATCTGGAGAATGTAAAGACTGGAAGAGGCCACTTGTTCTTACGTCAAGACAGCAACATAAGACTTCAAGGAAGGTGAAGAATCAAGGAACCATGATACCACCAAAGAAGCACAATATAGCCTCTTCAGTAGTGATATTAGAACAACCGAGTAACCATATGGGAAAAAATAAATCTCAACTCTTGCCTACATCTTAAAAAAATTAATTCAAAGTGGATCTTAGACTTAAATGGAAAAACTTTAATTATAAAATTCTAGAAGAAAATATAAGAGAGAGAGATGTGATCTTGGATGAGGCAAAAAGTTCCTATACACATATATGCACACAAGAAGTCACACACATACACACACACAAAAGCATGAATCACAAAAGACCTGAACTTAATCAGGATTAAAAATTACTATTTTTCTGAAGACGCTTAAATGGAAAGTCACAATCTGGGAGAAGATATTTGCAATACACAGATGTGATAAAGGATTTGTATGCAAGATATATAAAAAATATTTAAAACTCGGGACACTTGGGTAGCTCAGTCAGTTAAGCATCCAACTTTGGCTCAGGTAGTGATCTCACAGTTTGTGAGTTCAAGCCCCACATCAGGCTTGCTGCTGGCAGTGCGAAGCCTGCTTCAGATCCTCTGTCCCCCTCATTCTTTGCCCCTCATCTTCTCTCTCAAAAATAAATAAACCAATCACTATATATATATTAAAAAAAATAATTATAACTCAAAAATGCAAAGGAGATCTGACTTAAAAATGGGCAAGTGATTTAAACAGACACTTCATTGAAGAAGAATGTACAAATAACTAATAAGCACATGAAAAGATATTTAACATCATTAGTCATCAGAGAATAATGTGACTTTAAGTTGCAATAACTTACCACTGTACAGTCACACTCAAATGTCTAAAAAGTTGAAAAGATTGTCCAGGTAGTAGAAACACTGGTGCTCATACATGGGTAGTGGGAACATGAAAGGATAAAACTTTGGGGACACTGATTTTTTGAAAGAATTTAAACATACAGTTACCATATGCTTCAGCTATTCAACTAAGATATTCACCCAGGAAAAGTGAAAACATTTATGCACAAAAACACTTGTATAGGAATGTTCACAGCAACTGTTTTCTGTAGTCAAAAATTGGGAACAATCAGAATGTCTATCAAAAAGTACACGGAAAAGCAGTCTTCAGGGACTAGGTGGCAACATAAAAGAACTAACAACTGAGAATAATGTAGCTGAATCTAAAAACAACACACTGAGTGAAAGAAATCAGTAACATGAAACAAGATGATTCAATTTCTATGAAAATCTAAAAAAAAGGTGAATCCTATGTATAAATGACAGAAAGCATGAATGACGGTGATTACCTGGGACTCAAGTTGTGGTAATGGAAATGTTCTGTATATTGATTTTAGTGGTGGTTACTCAGATACATACATTTATCAAATCACGTAAACTCCCCATTGAAAATCACATCTTTTCTGTTCCCTTTGGCTACCATAGTGAAAGACTCCCATGTCTGGGGAGACTCGTAGAGTTTGTTTTTGATCTTTACATTTTCTGACATTTAATAGCATGATGCATATAATGTCATCACAGATGCACAGATTCTGTATAAAGGTTTGCTAATAGGCTTTGTTGCCTTGGAAAACTATATATTCTCAATATTGGCTGCAGAGTTTTATACGTGACTGTTCATTCAGGCTGTTTATTGGATCATTTGATCTATCAGTATCTAAAAATCCTTGGTAATTCTGTCAATATTTATCTCTTATGTTTGAAGCTACAGGTGTGTTCAGAGTTCAGAATTGTTATATCTTTATAGTGAATTGTTCCTTTTATGGTTAAATGGTAATCCTCATTATCCCTACCAATACATTTTTCTTGTAAGTATCCATTTTGATAATATTGCCACATCAATGTTCTTTTGATTAGAATTTTAAAAACATGTTTTCCATTTCCTACATTTCCACTTTTCTATATCTTTATATAGTAGGGATGTCTCTTGAAATTACCTTATAGCTGGACTTAGTTTTTACCTTTACAGCAAGTCTTAAGAAATTGTCATTAAAAAAGTTTCTTATATTAACAATTATTGTGATTATTGATATATTTAAACTCATTTCAGTTTTTCATGCATTTTTTATTAGTATGCAGCCTTTAATATCCAGTTTGTATTATTTGTTAGTGACATTTGTTACAAGACCATGAGTTTTTTCATTTGAAACTCTCAAGATGTCTTTCCTAAATCTGATTATCGAAAGAGGGAAGTAGAGGCATCTGTTGATGTCTGTCTCTTAACTGAAATGATCAGTCCTACCCTCAGTAAGAAGACGTATTTGTGAGGATTTTGGACTTGGATAGAGTCTTATAGATATTGTCTAAT
Source organism: Suricata suricatta (assembly GCF_006229205.1). NCBI lineage: Eukaryota > Metazoa > Chordata > Mammalia > Carnivora > Herpestidae > Suricata > Suricata suricatta. Next base: position 137,216,731 of record NC_043703.1, on the reverse strand, counting down.
CCATTTTACAGGTGAATATTGAGAACTGGAAGGTTTAGATTTGTTGTTCAAGGTCACAAAGTGAGCTAATAATATGATATGACTGGATTGAAGTCTCTTCTTTGTCTAGTATTCTCTCCATGCTGTTCTTTCAGATTTATGTGGTACAGACTGTTGAATATCATCATTTCAGCGATACAATAGTAGCTCATGTCTTCCTGAAGGAGCTTGTAAGTTGAATCAATTCTGATATGCATATTAAGTTAAGAAGCATGCAAAGCAGATGGTAAAATGCAAATGGATTAAGAGCTCCAAGGTTATACAGATTTGAATCTATTTTAAAAAGTGATAGTTTGTTTTAAGTCTCATCAGTGACTTTGAAAACAATAGGCTCAACCACAATGGGAAATATGAAATGTTTCCTAGCTTGCAGTTGCCCTTTGCAAAAAAATGTTTTATTTCAATATCTAATTTATTATTTCTCATTTATGTAACACCCTGCAGCTTTATTTCTCTACAACTTTTACCTTCCTGTTGAGTATTTAAATTTTTCTATCATTTATTTTCCCTCAAAGGCATTAACCTGCTTTCCTAAATCATATTTCAATTTCTTTGTTACTTTTCCAGATACCTAAAAATTTTAAATATTATTTCTAGTTAATCCCACATGGCACAGAAAATGAAGAGCCAGTGTAGAGAATAATTACTCAGTATTTCAAAATGCAGGACTGCTGGGGTAAATTAGATGATGGAAAAATCAATACCATTGGGTCTCAGTATTGACCATGGAAAAGTAGCAGTCATATTTGGAAAAGGCTTATACTTTCTCTACATGAGAAAGTAAAGGAAAAAGATGAAAATATAATCTCAAATTATGCTTCAATTACTACTTTACTGTTTTCTTCTTAAAATATACATTGCCAACCCCCCTGGTTCAGCAGATCTTTCAAAGCCTGCCTTTGAGATTTCAGTCTAGGTCTGCATTCTGAGCATATTGTTTAGCAGATAGACCAATTAGGCTTTTTTCTTGACAGCAGCCAATGTCGTGGGGGGCTTTGTTGAATTTCTATCACGTCTTGTGTTTATGAAAATGAACTGTGTCCTTGGGAATTTCAAAAGGTAATGAAGCATGAGCCTAAGGAGAGCACCAGAGGGAGGCAGAGCACAGAGTGCTTCACTATGAGCTCTGATTGGAGTATTTGATTTCGATTGACAGTGATGGTTCTCTATGGTGTGTAGGCCCGCAGAATCAGAATCAAAACAAAAAGCTCATGAACTCTAATATTTAGAAAAACCCAATTTTTGTTTAAACTCATGTGTACCACCAACTAGTTCTGAGAAGAGGTAGATTTGGAATTTGGCATATTTTTTTTTTTTACAGAGACCTATTTAAACTTGAGAAAGGGCGCACATGAGCTGTTCATAGTCTCTTGGGCATAGTCTATGTTGTGTCTGCCTCACGCCAGCCCCACACTCAGCCTTTCACCTTTTGGTTGAAGGACTCCCTCAAAGGTCAGCTATTCCTGAACACTCCAGTCAAGCTCTTTCCACTTTCATTCTTCTCCCTCAGTTATTCTTTCCATTCTGGCACCAGGGATGCATTTATCTGTCCATCCTCAGACTCTCTGGAACTTTGGGTGATCAAATCATGCAACTTTGCCAGGACTGTCTCGGTTTTAGTCCTGTAAATACCACATCCCAGAAACACCCCATTTTTCCTTTCTAAGCTGCTCTAGAGATTTACATCTTTCTCCAAGCCCAACCAAGGGACCGATCCTACTGCATATTCATTCTTTCAATAGGACCCGTCACCTAATAAAACATCACTGCCCATCTGCTCCCCAATCACACACACGCGTACGCACGCACGCGCGCGCACACACACACACACACACACACACACAGAATAAGAGTTTAGAAATATACTGAGAATGATCATGAAGGCTTTGCTTCATTGAGGTTTGGCCTAATGCCACCTCTTACTTGCCTTTTTAAAATCAGCTAGAACTTACTTGAAAGATTTGCTCAGTATGCTTAGTGTCTGTGTCTTGCATCTGTGTTACCAGGTCAGTCTTGTGCTTAGTAGGTGATACCTCCCTTGGGTTCATTTCACCAAGATTTTCATACTCTCTGATGACCTTCACTTGCTACCTCGGGCTCATCTTGAATACAGAACCAACCTAGGAGAGAAAGTTCCTATTTCAGTTATGCCTCTCCACCATATTTCTAGGAAGTAGAACATAGAATTGTCACACTTCACATTTTGGGATTTGCTGGCCCAACTATGATTGCTCATTTCATATGTGACTTGCTTTTTCCTCTTTATTTGGAAGGTTTTAAGATCTTTCCTTTGTCCTACTATTCTGAAAATTCACAAATATATTCCTTTATTAATATTTTATTTTATTTTTGAGGGAGTGCAAGCAGGGGAGGGGCAGAAAGAGGGGGACAGAGGATCATAAGTGGGCTTTGTGCTGACAGCAGAGAGCCTGATGTGGGGCTTGAATTCACAAACCACGAGATTGGGACCTAAGCTGAAGTTGGATGCTCAACTGACTAAGCCACTCAGGGGCCCCACAAGTATGTTCTTTAATGTGGGTTTTTCTCCATTCATTGAGCTAGAACTCAGTGGGCACTTTCGTTCTGAAAAATCATGTGTTGATACTTTTTTATACCACTTCTCTATTAGTTTAGTCGTCTTGCATTCCCTGTTCCTTCTAACAGTTTATTGTTGTTTTACTCCTTTTATTGTATATGACACCCTATTCTCTTTTAATGGATGTAACATTTTCCCTTATTAAGGTGATCATAAAATGTAATATAAATCATTTATTTAATGTTCATTTTCCTCTTTCTAAATCTCAAATAATTTTACTGGAATATACCTCCCAGTTGCCTTAATTGTTTTAGCTATAAATTTAATTCTATCGGTTAAAAAGCCAAAGTTCCATTTTTTAATGTTGAGACTATAGCAACGTATAGTTGTGTAAAATTTTGGGGAGTTGTTCAAAGGACTGTGGAAAATCTTGTTTCTGGAATCTGGTTTCATAGCTTTAAAATGAAAACTGACAGCAAACCTGTGTTTTGTATCTGCCAAAAGATAGATCATCCTTACTCCCTGCTTTTTCTTTTTTTCAAGTCCATAGAAGTCAGTTGAAGAACTGACATCCCTTAATCCTAATCAGTGTTTTAAATGAAAATATGGGGTGGGGGACCACATATTTAACTCCAAAATGGATTCATTTTTAAAATAGTAATTTAAAAAATCAGTGATCTTAATCAATTAGAAATGAGTCAAAGGCCAGAGCACCTGCGTGGCTCAGTCAGTTACCATCTGAATCTTGATCTTGACTTAGGTCACAATCTCACAGTGTGAGATTGAGTCCTACTTGGGCTCCAGACTCCACACCCAGCATGAAAGCTGCTTGGGATTCTCTCTCTCTCTCTCTCTCTCCCTCTCCCCCTCCCCTGCTCACATTTTTTCTCTCTCTTTAAAGTAAAAAGAAAGAAGAAAAGAAAGAAAGAAAGGAAGGAAGGAAGGAAGGAAGGAAGGAAGGAAGGAAGGAAGAAAGAAAGAAAGAAAGAAAGAAAGGAAGGAAGGAAGCAATGAAGGAAGGAAGGAAGGAAGGAAGGAAGGAAGGAAGGAAGGAAGGAAGGAAAAAAGCGAGAGAAAGAAAAAGAAAAGAAAAAAGAAATGAGTCAAACGCCAAGGGAATTTTAAGTAAAATAAGTCCTTGGGATAAACCAAAATTAAAAAGTTCTTAATGTCACAGGTTCCTCAAACAAAGACAGGAAAACAATAATGAGGCAACATAGAATTAGGAACAAAATGTCTTATCTGTTAATGAAATTATACCCAACTACAACTGAATATAATGATGTGGAGAGTCACTTCCATGCCAAAGATCAATGTTAAAGCTAAAAGGAATAGTACAGAACAATTAGTTCAACTCCTATTTTTATAAAGAAGCAACTGAGATCAAAAGAAATAAGTCATTCAACCCCTCACAAATAGCTAATGACCCAAGCAGCAAATATGTTGTTGCTCCACAATCAAATTGTTCAATCTCTTTATTCCCATAAACTTCAAAATTCTCTTCCCCAGAGAAATGAGTCTATAATGAAATATCTAATACAACTACCACTAAACTCTCTACGTGAAAAATAATTGGCAAATTTTCGTTATGGCCCATATAACTTAATATTCAATAGAGTACAGTTTCAAAAAGGGAAAAGATTCCAGATCAATATGTTTTAAATAAAATATTCTTTAAGGTCAAATATTAGATGGTCCAGAAATGAACAATAAAAGAATAAATAAAAAAGAGAACAGAAAAGAACATTTGTGAAGGCAATGAAAGGCATTTGGATTGTAAAATTTAGAGAAGAAAATGTTAAAGAGGGACTATCTATAGTTAAATGACAAATCGAGGCTATTACTCCTCATCTTCATGGAGGTAAAATAAAATTAGGTAAGTACAGATGTATCCAAAAAGCAACTCTTGTGTGTAGAGTGACTTAAGTCTAGCTCAGCCGCTTGGTAGTGAAATAAAAGGGTAATTAATGGTAGGTGGATCCCTAGAGTTTTGGGAGAAATGATCTAACAGTTGAAATTTCCTGGTCAGAGGTCTAGAAGCTAAACCAAGCGACCACTACTGTACCACAAAGCCACAAGGCTAACTGCCTTTCTTAACCCAGAAAAGAACATGTTCAGCTCTTCCAAGTCAAAAGAGTACTGTGATTAAGCACAGACTCACAGGGCCCAGAATGCCTGAGTTCAAATCCCACACTTCACCAATAGCAAATGTAAATTTAGGCAAATTGCTTTTAGGTACCTCTGGCTTCTCTATGTCAATGAAGAGGATTTGGGTGCCCACCTAAAATGACGTCTACCAATTCTTGGCCCGTTCTAGGAAGTCATAAGTTATTATCATCTTCCATATGTCTGATGTGTACAATCTGACAGATCCCAGTATGATTTTTAACATAATTATTGAAAATGTTAAGATAAAAATGTGGTTTCTTTACCATATGTATTAAAGATATTACCAGTGGGGCACCTGGGTGGCTCAGTCAGGTAAGCGTTTGACTTTGGCTCAGGTCATGATCTCACAGCTTGTGAGTTTGAGCCCCATGTCAGGTTCTGTGCTGCCAGCTCAGAGAGCCTGGAGCCTGCTTCATATTCTGTGTCCTTCTCACTCTGCCCCTCACTCACTCATCCTCTGTCTCTCTCCTTCTCTTTCATAAGAATAAATAAAAAAATAAATAAAGATACCACCTGCTTGATTTATCAGGGAAAGAATGTAGCTAAAGATATTTAACAGCTGTTACTACATCAGCATGACCCATCCAATGGGCAGTGGTGAATACTTTGACTAAATTCTAATTAGGAGTCTACTGAATTAGTGAATTTTTGAATTTCACAATTGTCATTTGCCTGCTCTGAGTAATGGTAGGCTTTATTCACATGAGCATTGGAGAGGCAGTTTCCTAGTTATGTTTTATTAGAAACTATGTGGCAATACCAAACCTCTCTAAACATAAAGTTCTACAAATACTCGTAATGTATACACTCAAAACACAACTTGTTTCCAAATGGCTGATTCATTTGGCTGCCAAATGAACTCTCAGTTGAAACCATGGAAGAAGCACAAAGCATCTGTAATTTAGACACAAACAATAGACTATCCAACAGCATGACTTGGTAGCTAAACTCAATAGTAATAAAATGATAAATTCTTACATTTGTTTACTTACTGTAGAGCTCTCAGTTAAGACTTTCATCTGTAAGTATGGTGAAATGACTACAGAGCAAGAGAAGGAGCCATTAGAGTCCTAATTAGTAAGATAGCCCAGTACAGTCAGTTCTGCGATAATGAGACATACGTCTTCCTAAAAATCAGTGCAATCTGCAAAATTGTGCAATAGAAACCACAGGGCTTAGGTAACAACTCTGTTGATTGCCTTTTTGTTTTGTTGGTTGTTTCCTTTCAGTTCAGAAGCTTTTTATCTTGATAAGGTCCCAATAGTTCATTTTTGTTTTTAATTCCCTTGCCTTTGAAGATGTTTTGAGCAAGAAGTGCTCCAGCTGAAGTCAAGGAGGTTGTTTCCTGTTTTCTCTACTAGGGTCTTGATGGTTTCCTGTCTCACATTCAGGTCCTTCATCCATTTTGAGGGTTTTTTTGCGTCTGGTGTAAGAAAGTTGTCTAGTTTCATTCTTCTGTATGTTGCTGTCTAGTTCTCCCAGCATCATTTGCTAAAGAGACTGTTTTACTCCCCCTTCCCATTGGATACTCTTTCCTGCTTTGTCAAAGATTAGCTGGCCATACATTTGGGGTCCAATTCTGGGTTCTCTATTCTATTCCAGTGATCTATGTGTCTGTTTTTGTGCCAATACCATACTATCTTGATGATGACAGCTTTGTAGTAGAGGCTAAGGTTTGGGGTTGTGATGCCTCCCACTTTGGTTTTCTTCTTCAATACTACTTTGGCTATTCGGCAGGGTCTTTTGTGGTTCCATACAAATTTTAGGATTGTTTGTTCTAGCTTTGAGAAGAATGCTGGTGCAATTTTGATTGCGATTGCATTGAATGTGTAGATTGCTTTGGGTAGTATCAACATTTTAGCAATATTTACTCTTCTGATCCATGAGTATGGAATGTTTTTCCATTTCTCCATCTTTTTCAATTTCCTTCATAAGCTTCCTATAGTTTTCAGCATACAGATCTTTTACATCTTTGGTTAGGTTTATTCCTAGGTATTTTATGGTTCTTGGTGCAATTGTAAATGGGATCAGTTTCTTTATTTCTCTTTCTGTTGCTTCATTGTTGTATAAAAATGCAACCAATTTTTGTACATTGGTGTATAAAAATGCAACCCTGATTTCATACCTTGAGACTTTGCTGAATTTATGTATTAGTTCTGGGAGTCTTCTAGTAAAGTCAGGTTACCCATGTAGAGTATCATGTCATTTGCAAAAAGTGAAAGTTTGACTTCTTTGCCAATTTTGATGCCTTTCATTTCATTTTGTTGTCTAATTGCCAATGCTAGGCCTTCCAACACTATGTTAAACAACAGTGGTGAGTGTGGACATCTCTGTCGTGTTCTTGATCTCAGGGGGAAGTTCACAGTTTCTCCCTTTTTTCTCTTCTTCTTCTTCTGGAACTCCTATGATATGAATATTGTTCTGTTTCCTTGAATCATTTGGTTCTTAATTCTCCCTTCATGATCCAGAATTTTTTAATCATTTTCTCAGCTTCACCTTTTCCCATAATGTTATCTTCTATTTCACTTAATATCCTCTCTGCCTCTTCAATCCTCGTTGTTACCACCGCTAGCTTATTTTGCACCTCATTTGTGGCATTACATTTTTTTAGTGTTTTTTATTTATTTTTGAGACAGAGAGACATGTTACTGGAAGTCAGAACAAAGCTGGAGTAGCCATACTTATATCAGACACACTAGATTTTAAACTAAAGGCTGTAATGAGATGAAGAAGGGCATTATATAATAATTACAGGGTCTATCCATCAGAAAGAGCTAACAATTATAAATGTCTATGCACTGAATTTGGAAGCACCTAAATACATAAAACAATCACAAACATAAACAATCTTATGGGTTAGAATGTGGTAATTGCAGGGGATTTTAATACTCCACTTATAGCAATGGACAGATCATCTGGACAGAAAATCAATAAAGAAACAATGGCCCTGAATGATACACTGGACCAGATGGACTTGACAGATATATTCAGAACTTTTCATTCTAAAGCATCAGAATACACATTCTTCTTGAGTGCACATGGAATGTTCTCCAAGATAGATCACATACTGGGTTATAAAAAATCCCTCAATAAATATAAAAGAATTGAGATCATAACATGCATGCTTTCAGATCACAATTCTATGAAACTTGAAATCAACCAAAGGAGAAAGGTTGGAAAACCTCCAAATGCATGGAGGTTAAAGAGCACCCTACTAAAGAACGAATGGGTCAACCAGGTAATTAAAGAAGAAATTAAAAAAATATATGGATACACATGAAAACGAAAACACAACAACCCAAATCCTTTGCAATGCAGCAAAGGCAGTCCTAAGAGGAAAATACATTGCAATACAAAGACATCAGGGTTTAAGTCCCACCAAGCGCCAGGGAGGCAGAGGAGTTGGCGGAGTGGGACAAACTGCCTTGTTTGCACCCACGGCACATTGATAACTGCTGGGACAGAGCGGTTTGGGACACCTGGTCGTGGAGCAGCGACTGGGGTGTCGCCATTTTTCTCCCCATCCACCAAGGTGGGGCTTCAGGGAAGGGAGAGCAGGCCACGGGGGAGGCGGGACCCGCCTACACTAAACCACGCCCCTCCACGCCTAGTAACTGCATAGGAAGCTGGATTGACCCTGACAAACCAGACAGCCCCTCCTTCAGACCAGTGCTGGTGTGTTACCTGGTTTAATTCTCGGACAGTTCTCATAATATAGATATAGTCTTCCTTCCTTTTCTCCTTTTATCTCTTCCCTCTTTAGTCTGGTTACTCTGGTAGTGGTTTGTTTAAGCAGACATATTTATTCTCTTTATACATGTACTACACTTCCTTCTTTATTCTTCTGTGCTTTCTCTCTGGGTTAAGCTGTATAGTTTCTATGGTCACTTTTCTTTTCTTTTTCCCCCGCCTCCTTCTTTATTTTCCTCTTTCTCCTTTTCTCTGGATTAAGCCTTATAGTTTATCTGTCTGGCCAATTTTTCTTTTCTTTTCTTTTCCCCCCACCCCTGTCATCTCTCTGTTTGTATGGGATAAGGCCTCTTCCATCAACACCACCTCCACCCTGTTGTTTACCTGTAGTTGGTATTTCTGGTTGTTTTGTTTTTGTTTGCTTGTGTGTTTGTATTTTCTGTTTGTTTTTATTTGTTTTCCTTTCCAGGGCTACATCAAGGAACAAATCAAAGCACACCTGGTGGAGGGTCCAAAACATCGCTAACAGTAGGGAGATAAGGTAACCAAAGTCACAACAAGAGAAAACAAGTAACACTCTCCAAAAAACACCACCTGAAGGCCCAGGCCCTGGACAGTGTATGGCCCCTCTTTAATGTAGTAGTGCTTGCAGGTGAAGGGCACATAACAAGCTTTTAAAAGACATAAGGACATAAAACACATGGACAGAAAACTAGCCAAAAGGATGAAAAGGAAGAATTCTCCTCAAAAGAAATTCTAGAAAGAGATGACAGCTAAAGAATTGATCAAAACAGATATAAACAATATAACTGAACAAGAATTTAGAATAAGAGTCATAAGATTAATCACTGAGCTTGAAAAAAGCACAGAAGACAGTAGAGAATCTATTGCTGCAGAGATCAAGGAACTAAAAACAGTCATGATGAATTTTAAAATGCTGTAGATGAAGGGCGCCTGGGTGGCTCAGTTGGTTAAGTGTACAACTTCAGCTCAGGTCATGATCTCATGGTTTGTGGATTCTAGTCCTGTGTCAAGCTCTGTGCTGACAGCTCAGAGCCTGGAGCCTGTTAGATGTGTTAATTATCTTAACCTTAGTAATCATTCTACAATGTATATGTATATCAAACCATCACATTATGCACTTTAAATATATACAACTACATTTTTCAATTACTATATAATGTTAAAAAAATTACTTGGCTCAATCTTCCAATTCATGAGTTTAGTTCCAGCTGTATCTTTTCACCTACCTAACCCCTCAGTATTTACTTTTAGTTTAGTTATCATGTTTCTTAATTCCCAAGGCCTTAAATTTGCTTTTCCATTGAAGTCTGTCATTTTATTCTCTCCTAGAGGATAGTAAGAAGAATTTTTAATTTTTTTCCTATATTAAAATTTGTTGTGTGATCATTTCTGAATGTTGTTGAATCTCCTCTTTTTTTTTTTAATTTCCTTACAGGAAATGCATGAGAATATTTTGCTTGTTCATGAAGGGAAGGCACCCATTTTTCTTGGTAGACATAAGTTTTCTGGAATCTTTTCCATACCTCCTACTCTATAACTCTCTAATCTCTTGTGAGAATGTCTAAATTAAAATTCCTTATTCATATCTTACCCCTCCAACTCTATCCTGAGACCAAAATTAGGAAACAGTGGGAAAGAGTAATGAATAGACATTTGTCATTAGGTTCCCCTCATCCAGCATCCTGAACCCCTTTCCATGTTAGGAGAATTTTCCATGGTATGAGTCTTGCTGAGGCAAAGAATGCCCCCCTTTATAGAAACTGAAACTCTAGCGATTTTCTTTTCTAGCTTTCTTAGACTCTGCCAATCAAAATACATCTGTGCCAGATTTGAAGCTCTGAAAGGGAAGATCTGTGCCCATGCCTGCAAAATTCACCTCCTGGAGCAGACATGGCTCAATGGTAAGTCATTGCAATACTACCTGAATGGGGTTGTAGAAATTTCATAGTAAGGCCACTTCTGTGGCTTGAACTTGGTTGTTGCTCCTGGCAGCCCAGCCTCTGTCCTGGTTCCCCAGCCTTCTTGCAATTCTGTGAGCCACCCAAATCCTTACCTGCTTCATTCAGAGTAGTAGTTTTTGCTCACACTTAAGAACCTGATTAATACAATTGGCAGAACTACTTCACAGCCCTTTTATTAACTACCAATCAGACCTCACAGCGTTCTCTTTAACACTCACCACCTGGAGGAAAAGGTGGGTTTTTCTGAGCACCTCTCTTAGCCTGGTATGTGCTTTTTAGCAATCTCACATTCCATTGTCAGCCTAATATTACATTTTATTTATTTTATTTTTGTTTATTTACTTTGAGAGACAGAGAGAAATAGAGCATGAGTGAGGATGGGCAGAGAAAGAGGGAGGCACAGAATATGAAGCAGGCTCCAGCCGCTGAGCTGTCAGGGGCTCGAACCCATGGTTTGGGGCTTCAACCCACAGACTGTGAGATCATGACCTGAGCCGAAGTCAGATACTTAGTTGACTGAGCCATCCAGGCACCCCTTCATGTTCTATTTCATTCAAAAAATGCACTACTCTTCTGGGGTTTGGTTATTCTTCCCAGGTTTCCAAATTCCTATGCATCCCCTTTTCTTTTATGTGTTTCCATGAGATTTGGGACAGTAGGAAAAGTAAATCCTACTTTTAGGAAGCCATACTGAACTGAAAGTTTTATTGTCTACATGTTATTCCTGATACATTTTTAAATAATAATTGCTATGTAAGTATACTTAAAATTTTATATATGTGTGTGTGTGTGCATGGGCATGTGTGTGTGTGTGTGTGTGAGAGAGAGAGAGAGAGAGATCTATAGATCACCAAAAGAATTTCTCACTTAATGGCGATGTTAGGAAACAAGTGGGGGCCTTGGTATCAGGTCGTGTTGTGCTGAAATGGCATTCTTCATCATTGGGCTCAATGTAGTCAGGTTGCTTTCCAACTGCTTTCATTGTCACTCAGCAAAGTCAACGTTCCATTCCAATTTAGGCCACATGGCTTCTTACCTGCCTTCAACCGAGATCATCTACAGTGTGTTCAATCTCTCCTGTTTTTTGTTTGCATAAATACCAGTTTGAGATGGAATCATGACGATTGTGATGGTGTCTATTTACCGTGGTGAATATGACATTTCTTCAGGCCTACCATAAAATCATTACCTGCCTTTATTCAATGTAGAGGCCCATTTATATTTGAAATCATATGCTGCCAAAAAGCTTGAATAAAATAAATGTTTTGTTAAGTGGACCCTACTTTGCCTGTAGAAAGATCCATTGCAAGCAGATGTACTTAAAGCTGCTAAAAAGAATCTATACTTTTCAATACAAAACGGTCAGCACATAGCAGGTGCCCAATCATAATCTTGTGTGATTGACATGTTTCCTGCTCTTCTTCCACCAAAAAAAAAATCCTTCTAATTTATCTGTGTTTTTAAAAATTGTCAATGCCTGTAGTTTCCTTTACTTTTGATGGTTTTCTTCTGGTGAACTGACATTTTTCAGGCACTCTTTTTTCAACTTACTTTAAACTTCTGACTCTACTCTCTGAGTTTTCCTGCTCCTTTTTAAACTTGACTCAGGCTGTCAACACCACTTATTGAATGCCTGCTGTGAAGAGATACAAAAGGAATCAAGGCGACATTTTCTTTCGTAGAAGACTGTAAAATCTAGTTGGTGAGATAGAATATACATTCCCACTGAAAGCAGCTAAAACACCCCAAAACGATCTGAAATAAACATGTATTAATTTAGCAGAACACTTATATGTTTTCTAAAAGAATGCAGTGTTATTTAGGACTATGCAAGATTGATGAAAAAGTCTCTCCTAGATCTGAGTTTTGAGGATTATGCCTCCTTTGATAACAAATATTTTATGATAACTTTTTACTATTTCAAAATGAAATTAATAGATGACAAAATCTAACAATTCACATAACTTCAAAGAAATTAATATGAGGTCTTATCTGCAACATAAAGGAAAGTAAAAATATTTTATAATTAAATAACATATTTTAAAATAGAACTGATCAGGCACATGCACACTAGAAGACAACGTGAGGTAGAATCAGATGCTGGTCCTGTGTGTGACAATTACAAATGTGCTGATGACTCAAAAGTCAGGAATCATGGCTGTCAGAAGTATGGGTTTCCACAATGGTGATCCACTCTTGGTCACGTTCCAGAGGAAAATAAATCTTCCCGTGGCTTATATGTAGGTTATGCTTGTGGGGGAAAAAAATCACTGTGTATTAGAAAAATCACTGTGTATCGCTATATGCAACCATTTTGTTTCCTATATGTGAAAGGGTTAAATTCTGGTCTCAAATAATTAGAAACAGGCGTCTCATTTATATGAGGACCCAGTGGCTATTCAAACATGGTGAGGAGTTGGAATAGTTTTTGTATTGTGCAGGATTGTCCTCATACTTTGGGATGTCTAATGCCTTCCTGCTTGTCATGTAATCATGTGAAAACTGTCCTCACACCGAGGGATGTCTAATATCCTCCTGCTGGTCATCTAATCATGGGACAACTGTCCTCACACTGAAGGATGTCTAATATCTGCCTCTTCACCACCCTGTCCAATCATCTGACAACTGCATGTGTCTCCACATATTTGCCAAAGCATCCTCTGGGTATGGCACTACCTGTGTTGATAATAACTAGAAGTGGAAGAGAAGACAGATCTTTAGTGAGAAATGCGCCAACCATTTCAGCACCTTCTTTCCATCTCTTTGGTTCCTAAACCTTATTCATGTCAAAACCATATGGAGAAACCTCTCATTTATCTAGTTAACACACTTGGAACACATACTTTACAAAGTGTGTTCTATACCAGAAACTATTATAAATGCTCTACATGTGTTACCTCATTTAATCAACTTACCAACCCTTTAAGGTAGACACTATTAGTACAAATTACAGATTAGGAAACTTGCATATTGAGAGGTTAAGTGATTTATGCAGGTCAAACAGCTAACAAGTATAGAAGCTAAGATTCAAATATAGGTATTTTGGTTTCAGGATAAATGGTAAGTAATATATTATGAAGTAGACATATAAATCTCATCCTCTGTGGCCCTGATTTAGTAAATCTGGGGTAAGGATAGGAAAATCTGTATGTATGTGGATAAGACTTTCACATACAGTGAGAAAGGCACTGACTCATATTTGGAAACTGCAGTACTATACCACAGCTCAGTTGGAGTGAGAAGAAAAAGACTTAAATAATTAGAGTCAAATCTCTGTATTGGAGTATTTGAGAAAGCAAACAAAACAAAACAGTGGGTGGGGGACTTTCCATGCAGAACCTTGGAGGCCAAGCTAATACACATCACTTTTGTAAAATTGTCAATAAAGAGCTATGCATTGTTCAATACAATGAAATATATTGAAAACACAGCATCAGAGGAAAAGCATAAAAGTATTAATAAACATAAAAAATGTTATAAGCATAATACATTTAGCAAAACATATAAAGATAATAAATCTGCAGCTAAAAAAGGACATTAGGTTGGATGCATTATGTGGGAAAATAACCCATACTATCATCTAAGTAGCTGTTGCATAGCTTTCAATTATGAAGCTTATAAACCAATTAGATAATTGTGAACTCATAGATAAGTGCTGGGATTTAGAAAGTACCTTTGAGAATATTAAGTCTGGAGACCACAAACCAAAACGCCTATAAGATCACGAAGATAATGCACAAGAATACTTCTAAGACAGTGGGGAAGAGTGGGGAGGGTGTCAAACTTGAACATGAATAGAAGGCAGCTGTCATTTTGTTCCAAGCAATTATTACTAGCATAATCATACTAGCCCAATGTTAGCACATACTCTGATTTTGAAGAGAGCCCAGAGATTCATATTTTTAATCAAATAGTTCCCATTTTACCATGTCATGCTCAAACATATTTTAGAAATTTTATCAAGTAATTTGTTGAAATCTGGATATTTGTCTTTTTTCATGTCTCCTAATTTTCATAATGTATCAAAAGTGACTGATAGTAACCATAAAAATATGTAGGGATTTTAAAGAATTGCTGGATGTTCTTTTACTAATTCCTCCCCTGTGACAGGTTGCAATTACAAAAACAAAACAAAACTGCTACTCCTCCTACAGTGATCCCAGCACGCATAATGACTGGTAGGTATAAACTACACATTTTTTTTACATTTTTAATGTTTTTTATTTATTTTTGAGAGACAGACAGAGACAGCATGAGCACAGGAGGGTCAAAGAGAGAGGGAGGTACAGAATCTGAGCAGGCTCCAGACTCTGAGCTAGCTGTCAGCACAGAGCCCGATGTGGAGCTGAAACCCACAAACCATGAGATCATGACCTGAGCCAAAGCTGGATGCTCAACTGACTGAGCCATCCAGGTGCCCCTAAACTACACATTTTAGAAGTCACACAAGAAAAGTCAAGACCCCTGTCTTCCATTTATTAGGCATACTAACTTCACTAATTCAGTCAACCTGTGCCTCTTCTGTAAACTGGAGATAACAATTCCTAGTCTGTACTTCTCACTAGGTTACTATGAAAATCAAATATATATCAAATGTATTCATCCAACCCTGTAAAAATGCAATACAGTGGATTGGAAATTAAGGGATCTAGTCAATTAGCCAATTGGTATTCCATTGTTTTTCTAACCTTAAACTGAGGTTGATCCAGAGCAGTGAGCACTTATAGAAATGTAATGTGACCACATTTATAACTAAATGTTCTAGAGTCTGCACTGAAAAAGGAAAAAGGAACAGGTAAAATTAATTTTAATGGTATAATCTATTTAATTCAATTTATCCCAAATATTACCATGTCAACATAATGATTAGGATAAAATAATACTTGATATTTTTTACATATACTTTTATGTCAAATTTAGCATATGATGTGCATTTTATAGATACAGTATGTTTCAATTTGCTAGTCACATACCAAGTGCTTGATAGTCACAAGGGATAGTGGCTACCATATTGGATGGCACAGAACAAGATAATGACTAATTCAACTCTAAACTTTGATATGTCTCATTATTATATATTGCATCATTCATCAGTCTTTTTAAATGGCTAAAGTGTAAGTCCAACTTAAGATGAATCAAATAAGATCTTTAACATTTCTTTAAATTAAGAATGAAATGATCTAGCAAAATTATTCTTTTCCAATTCCATAGTAAGAGGAAGATACCAAGAATTACAGCATATTAACAACATCTTTTGATATATTTAAAACTAGTATAGTTAAAATTAAAATTTTATTCAACAGAAAACTTAGTACTTTCATTGTTTCAAAGGGGCAGACACAGTTTCACTCATGTAAGGTGCTGGCTGTATTTGTTGTTAAGTCAACTGAATGCCAGATATATAATTGAATTTTAAGATAATCAATCTGCTCCAAGAGATACCCACTACCACACTGGCATAAAGAATTTGTTTAGTGCAGATAAATCTTTTAATATGGTGATGAAGAAAAAAGGTGCATGGGGAAACTTCTCCATTTTTTTTCAGGTGCACTGAAATATTGTTCTCCATTTTGAACATCTTATGGGAGTTTCTTAGAAGACACAGTGGAATCTCATCAGATTCTTAGAACAGATCCTTAACTCTAAGTGCAGGACATGAGTTAGTTATTAATTCAACACTTCAGCTTTCAGCCAGTAAAGTAAGATAGAACTTTCTAATGCCCAGAAGGAATGCTTTCAGAGATTTCCCGTTGGTCTCCTTTAGGGGAAATTCTTAAATCTATAAGCATTATATTTGTGTTATTAACAGTGCTCTAAATTCAACTTGTCGTGTGTAGAATGCTCCAGGAGTAGAGTACTGCACTGATCCGGAGGGCACCATTTACATTTTATTGTATGGAGCCCACTGCCAAAAGGGGATATAGCTCGGTGTTTGCAACTTGGCAGTCTTAATGGGCTGTGTTTCTCCCAAAAACATTTAAACATGCCTTAATTTAAGAGTAACCAATGCCAGTTATTCAGTTTAGCCATCACTTTTACATCTTCCCTTCCTGTAAATCTCCCGGTACACATATATAACCCCTTGTTTTGCATTTCCTATTTCTCCATCTGAGAGTCCTCTTTCATTATTTAGCAAAAAAGTTCCTACTCATTATCCTCTACAGTTGATTAAAATGACAATGAAGCATCTTCTTTTTTTCCCTGTAGATGCTGTTTGAAATATAAATATCAGGAAAAAATAGCTAGAGGTAAATTATCCATAAAATGACACTTCCTAGCTAATCACATATTTACAACTTTTATTATACTGTTCCTATTACAAGTAAATGAAGCAATCTTGTAGAAATTTATTATGTGTATTCTACCAAAGAAAACATAAACTTCACTTTAATTATCACTATTATTAGCGTTACTAAAGTCAGGATATCATTTAAATTTATAAATTACATATTTTTTGTATATCTATCATAAATATGATTCAAAGTGAAGCATGTGTGTGTTTAGGACATAGTCTACCATTAGTCTAAAAAAACCATATTAATTTGAAGTTGAAAATCTTACCCAAAGTTGTGCACGAAAACAATAGCAAAGCTAAGGATCTAGATTCAATCTAAAATATCCATTAAGAAAGCCTCACTTCTTAGAATGTGGAGATTCTTTAATAAAAGCCATACATGTGTACAAGAGAACAAGGGAGAAGACACAGAATAAAAAAGAAAAGAGACAAATGATGTCCAAGCAAGAAATCTCAAGGTGATGTTCATATTAAGTATTTTCTTTCTGGCAAGCTTCATCCTTAAATATTTTTGCTCCTGAAGAAATGCTAAGCAGACGTGCACGTTGAATCCCTTGACTTCTTTTCCTAGTGTTGGTGTTGTTCTAGTGAGGACAAATAATATATGCTTGCTGTGCAAGGAGAATTAAGAGAATTGCAAGAAAAATAAAGTGAAGAGTGTCTGAGAGGATATTTAAAAATTAAGAGATGCTCTGAAGAAACTAGAATAGAGGGAATTTGCTCAACTTAATAAAGAATATCTACAAATACCTACAGCTAACACCATACTTAATGATGAGAAAGTTTAAGCTTTACTGCCAGCATGGAGAATGAAAAAGTATCCCTTCTCATGATTGGTTTTCAACATCATACTGCAAGTCCTAGTGAATGCAAGAAGATAAGAAAAGAAAATAAAAGGCAGGCAGATTGAGAAAAAGAAATAACACTGTCTTTGTTTGTAAATGATATGGTCATCTAAGTAGAAAATCCAAAAGAACGGGCAAAAAAATTCTCTATGCTTGGAGTGACATGCCTTCCTCTACCCCAGCCCACATATTGCTACTGTATATTCTAGACCTTAGCTGGTAATTCTCTACTTCAGAGAAATTTCTCTGACCCCTGAGTCTTTGTTAAGTTTCTCAGTTATGTGTTCTCACAGGACTGTTTCTTTCCTTTAGAAAATTTATCAAAATTTCTTATATATTTGCTTTATTATGATCATGTTGTTGATGTCTGACTTTCTGGATATACTGTAAGTTCCAGGAAGGCAGAATCTCTAGTTTTTTTTCACCATTGTATCTCCAATGTTTAACTCTTGATAATGTTACTTGCTTTTAAGCTGTAACACATTAATACGATTTGAAAGAATACAAGTTGATACTATGTAAAATTATATGCCAACACACCATCTTATATAATACTACATAATGTGTTATTGTTTAGAAACTGGTACTAAGGAAAAGCAACAGCAGAAAGGTCAATGTAAGCCTATAACCTACAAAGCTAAAACTAATAATAACTTTGGGCTCAATAATCACTTTCCTTTACTACAGGGAGTGCAGATTATTTCTCCTACACCTATAATCTAAGTTTTAAATATTTTTAAATCGCTTAAAGACTTAAATGAAAAGCTGAGCAACAAAAAATTTGCCTAATCTATTAATTCTAGTAGGGATTTAGCTTAGCTCCCACTTTCCCTTCACCAGTGTGAATTTTTAAAAGTCATTCTGTCCAGAATTTACCACTTGGTCCAGAAAAAGTTTTAAAGAGCTATCAAGTATAAAATATATGTCTAAGTTTTTCTCCCAAGCTCTTTTAGTAGAAAAAATTCCCAGAATAGTGATGCAGGAATATTCTTTAGCTTACTTTGGGTCAACTAGAATCTTATAATCACTGCCCTCAGTACAGTAAAACTTTGGTTTGAGAGCATAACTTCTTCCAAAAACATGCTTATAATCCAAAGCACTTTTATATCAAAGCGAATTTCCCCATAAGTAATCATGGAAACTCAGACAATTCATTCCAAAACCCAAAAATATTCATATAAAATGATTAAAATACTGTAATATACAATAAAATAATAAAATACAAAATATAAAGAAAAACAAATTAACCTGCACTTACCTTTGCAAACTTTCATGACTGGTGTGAGGGAGACAAGAGAGAGGAGTTACTGTGTAAGATGACTTTCACTAACAGAACCACTGCTATCTATTGGCTCAATGGAATCTTCCTCTGCATGGGGGCCATTGTATATGGTCGCATAGAAATTAATACAGTACAGTATTAATAAACTCTTGTCATATACTGCATTTAGTGTAACTGGCAATAATGCAGCAGAGGAAAGGGTCTATATCTGCAGGGAGCCTGACCTAGAATGAAGCAAAGCATTCCTAAGCTCACTCTTGTCTGGAAAAGCAAAGGACTGTCCATAGGTACTTTAAAGTGACAAAAAATACACTAGTGCCAGCTGTGGGCACCTTCTGAAAGATCACTGATTTCTGCCAAACACTGAGGCCTGAGACTGAGCATCTGAGCATGGATAATGATCACTCACAATCCCAGAGAGAGAGAGAGAGAGAGAGAGAGAGAGAGAGAGAGAGACCATTGGCTCATTGTGATCATGTGACCTTTGGTATTATGTACTACTCATATTGCAAGACATCGCTTGTTTATCAAGTTAAAATTTATTAGAATGTTTGCTTGTCTTGCTGAACGCTCACAGAACAAGTGACTTACAATGCAAGGTTTCACTGTACTTCTATAGGCAGCCCTTGCCAAAAGTAGGTGCTCTAAGCTTAGTGTTCAAAAGCAGTTTACTATGGTAAAGATAGACACTAGATCTCCTAGCAAGGGATACAAAGTAAAAACTAATGCCACTAGTAAAATAATAATTTGATTATTAAACAATGATTTGATACTTACTGAATATTTTCCAGTTTACATAATACTTGCTGATAAAATGTTTAGTGTACAGGTGAGAGATCCCACATCCAGTGAACTTAACCTGCGATCATACAGCAGAAACAGAGCCAGATGGGGAGGCAGAATATAAATTAAAAAAATGAATTCAAATGTCAACAATTAATAAAAATAACTGATAGCAGTATTCAACTAGAGAAGAAATGAGGATCAACACTGGGGAAATTATGAACCAAGCAGAGAACAAGAAAAGCACTGTAAATTCTAAGTAGCAGTGGGGATAGGGGAGGGGGGCTATACATCTGACTTTTTTACCAGTAAGAATACTATACATCCCCATAGATTGCCATGAGCTTTCAGTGCCTCTCTGTAGGCAACATCTACTTGTTTGCCTCATTGTCAGTGGCCATTAGACTTGCTTTAGACAATGAAAATACGCGAAGAGACATTTGAGATCTTAAGTATAGGCTTACAAAGGATCTGCATGTTTCTGCTGGCATTCTTGCTTTTTTCTATCAGCCATGAGACAATTAGGTCAAGACTAAGGTCTGCTTCTTCAGTTTGGACTTTGGAATGAAGACACAAGGGCCACACCAATCATGACCACCACAGCACTACAGTCTACGAACACCATCAAAAAGAAATATACCACTGCAGAGTCAACAAGACACGGAGATTGTAACTGCAGCCTTACCCAGTGAGAGCAAACTAGTAAATTAAGCATCCAGCAAGACTACCCTTTTGTTTGTAATCTGGGGGACTTCATCAGTCTTTAGTATTGAAATCTTAAAGAAATCAGGTCAGGATGGAGGGGCATTTACTGTGAGAAAGGTTTTGTGCTGAAGAGCAAAGGAAAAATGACAGGCTTAAAAAAATTTTTTTAGTATTTATTTATTTTTCAGCAAGAGTGAGATAAAGCATGAGCAAAGGAGGGGTAGAGAGAGAGGGAGACACAGAATCCAAAGCAGGCTCCAGGCTCTGAACTTCCAGCACAGAGCCTTGTGTGGGGCTTGAACTCATCAACCACAAGGTCATGACTTGAGCCGAAGTCAGATGCTTAACTGACTGAGCCACCCATATGCCCTAGAAAAATGACAGATTTTGCTTGTAAGAGCTTTACATTCCATTTGGGAGAACTTTTATGGCTTTATGAGGCTGTATCTACATGAAGACTGTTTGAAGTTCAAAGGAAAAATGCCAGAGGACTTTAAGACTTACTCTTTCCAATGGTAAATTATCAGCAGATATTTCATAAGAGAATTAGAATTAAATTTGAATTTTGAAGGAGGGAAGGATCACCTTTAATAAGTGAACAGAAGAAATATTCAAACTTCTGTGAGTATAAATACAGAGGCAGATGTACAGCATCTAGGAGGAAAGCATTGGTAAACATGTGTAGGAGTGAAGACAAAATAGGAGAGGATTTTAAAACTGTAAATAAAGGTCAAGACAAATGATACAGAGCTTTGCATGCCAACCTATAGAGCACAAACTGAGTTTTTCCAAATAATGCTCACAAACACCTGGGAATGACATAAAAATTTGGTGATTATAACCCCTGTAATACTTCTGGACAGATGTCTGAGTAGCAGTAGTCAGATTTAACTTTCCCTGTCTTGAGCCACATGCCAGAATGGAAAAACTTAGCTCAAAATACTCATAGTGACAGTCTGCTCATGCCCTTTCAGAATCACAAAACTCTGCTCTTCAATATAATTCTCTTTGGAAACTTGCTATTTTAAATGCCCTGGTAGTGAGATAGCAATATGAAGCCATAATATACAGCATCTAGTCTATTGGCGACTGTATACACATAGTTTTAATGGAGAATTCAAAAATACTAGGCAAAAATATACACATTCTATGGGCTAATTTAAATTGCCCATAATTCTATGAAACAATTATTTGATTTAGTAAGCCTTTCTCTTCCTTTCACTATTTATAACTAACTACCTTACCTTCTCTCAAGAGAATAAATTAGAAGGAAAATAAAAGAGATTATAATGTTGCAACTTTACATATGAGATTTCAAAAAAGTGTTCTTATTAAATGTAGCTACAATTTTGAATGCTAAATGTATTTTTGCTATATCGAGTATTTAATAAGTATTATGACAATATTGCAAAGCTAATCTAATTTTAATGCTTCTTGTGTTATTTTTATTTTAGGTCATAGCTTTAATATTTCATTAACATGCTAGTAATATTTAATGTACTTATACATTATAAACATTACTATAAAGTCTTGAATTACTATGCATTTTCATGCATCTCTTACTTAGAAAATCATGAGACTGATTCTGAACTGTTAGCTTGGAAATAACTGATTTGAAGTCATTTTCTAGATGAGAGTACTTGGAGGATTACTCAAAGCGATTTTATAATCAATCAAATCTGCATCTACATATGCAGTATTAAATGAAGAGAAAACCAATTTCCTAGACAATTCAGGCAAAATTTCATTTAAGGTGTGTTTGTTTATTTGTTCGGTTGGTTATTTTTTTGTGCTAAAATAACATTTGGGCTGAATTTCACCAAATGTAATGATCTACAGTCATCATTTTTCATTAGTTATGTAGACACAAGATTTATGCTAATTATATTTGTATGTAGGACAAGAAAACATACATATAATTCTTATTTTTAGAAGTCTACTATTATGACTATATTACAACATTAAAGAAAAAATATTTCATTCAAGTTAATACAATATTTGCAGAGGTCCAATTTCCCAGTAAATCCAATTCACAAATGGTTATTGAAACTGTACCATGGAAAAGGTACTACACAGGGGTTGTACCCAGAAAGAATGTAATATCCCAAATAAGAGGCGAAGCTGTAGCACTTCAAGCCAAATTAAAACCAAAATTTTAAAGGAAATTCATGACTGATTGTCATGCACATACTTAAGTCCCTTCAGTGAAATCCCATTTTCTTGGCCCCTCTCTGCCTCTTTATCTTCATACCCAGCTACATGAGGGGCTGGAGAATCTTTATATTTCTAAAACTTTCCTCTATACACAACCATGCATAATCCCCTAATAACAGAGATTTGTATTTATTTCTTGTTAATAGTTTTCTTTGTCTTCCTGGACTTGTAACAAACATATAGAAAATCCACAAAGACATATACAACTTAACAAAACTGTAAAAATAAAGGTCTGTCTCCCACGTCACTTCACCCCAACATCTCAACAGCTGGAGCGTGGCTAGCAGCTAAAAAGCCCCCCAGGCTCCTTCTGTATTATGCTATCCCTCCTAAGTTCAATGATAACCATACTGCTGAGTATTCTGAAATATGTTCCTTTTGCCTTCCCTTATCATTTTACTATCTAATTGTTCACTTTGAAACAATGTGGTTTGATTGTCTCCTATTTTTGAAATTTATATAGATGGAATCAAACAGTTGATATTCTTCTATATCTGATTTCTTTCACTCAACAATATGAAGGTTTATTAATTTTTGCATGCATATGTGTATGTTGAGTTCTAGTTTTCTAAAAAAAAATTAATGTGTATTTAATTTTGAGAGACAGAGAGACAGAGCACAAGCAGGGGAGGGACAGAGAGAGAGGGAGACATGGAATCAGAAGTAGGCTCCAGGGTCCGACCTATCAGCACAGAGCTCTACGCAGGGCTCGAACCCACAGACTGTGAGATCATGACCTGAGCCAAAGTTGGACGTTTAACCAACTGAGCCACCCAGGCACCCCCAAGGTCTAGTTTTGTAAATAAATATATAATAGTTTGTTTGCCCTTTCTAATTAGGTATTTCCAGTTTTGAGCTATAACATATGGTCTTGTGATGATGTCCTTGCTCACTTCCTAGTCTATTTATGCACACCTAGCAGAACTGCAACATAATATGATAATGTTTTCAGCATCTTCCAGATGGTGTCAAGCTGTTTCCAAAGCAACCATTACCATTTCAGATTTCCACCATCAATTTATGAGAGTTCTGGTTCAACACTTCACCAGTATTTGATGTTTTCAATCTTAAGACTTTGCCAATCTAGTGGTAGTAGAGTGGTTGGTATTTAGGTTTCATGTTTTGTTTGTTTTGGTTTTTTGTTTGTTGACAGAGTGCACACAAGCCAGGGAGAGGGGCAGAGGGATGGAGAGAGAGAATATTAAGCATGGAGCTTGATGTGGGGCTCAGTCCCATGGCACTGGGATTATTACCTGTACTGAAGTCAAGAGTCGGACACTCAACCCACTGAGCCATCCATGCGCCTCTCTTAGTTTTATTTTATATTCTTAGCTCTTCTTTCACAATAAGTTTACATTTCATTTATTTAGCTACAATATTGGAAAGAAGCACAGACTTGTATTTAATGCCCAAGGAAATGCTTCTCAGGTTTTACTTATGCGTATGATGATTGGCCTTAGTTTTCAAGATGTATTTTATTAAAGAGTTTCCTCTCATCTTTCCAGTTTATGAATTCCCAGTGTAACTAGATATGGAACCAACCATAGCAAATGCTTGTTCTGTATCTAATGAGATAATCATATGATTCCTCTTCTTTGCTAGTCTCATTGGTAAGTTATATTATTTTGTATGTTCATGTAAAACTAACCTTGTACCCTGAAATGAATCTGACTTAATTGTGAAGTATTATTCTTATCTATAGACAGATTTGGTTTACCAATATTTTATTTTGGACTTTAATTAATCTATGTTCATGCAGAGATTGGTCTATAAATATTTTGTGTAAAATATTCTAAGTTTTGTAATCACAATCATACTACCTTCAAAATATGAGATGAGGACCTTCTGGGGTTTTTTCCTGAAAGAACTTGTATAAGAATTGAAATTATTTCTTCTTAAATATTCAGTAGAATTTGATTGTGAAGCATTAGTGCCTGTGTGTATGTGTGTGTGTGTGTGTGCACGTGTGTGTAGGACATTAAATCAAGGCTTCTTTAAAAATATATTACTCCTAATGTTTATTTCTCACTGTGTCAGAGTTTTCATTTTTTCTCAGAATGTGTTCATTTCAACTAGATGTTAATATTTATCAGCATTAAGTTTTTCATAAGATCCTTATGTTTTCTTTGAAATTTCTTTTACATTTCTAGTGGGGTCACATTTTTCAAAACTCTATTATGTGACTGTCTTATATGTGGCTAGTTGTATTATTTTATTTACTGTTTTTTTCCTTACATTTCTCTGAGCTTATTTTGCTACTTTTCGTGTATTTTAAATGTGTCTTGTATGAACAAATTACAGTTTGAATGTTGTGTTTTTGAATCGAGGTCAACAATCTTAGAATTTTGTATAGAGCATTTAGGCTATTTACCTTTGATCTAATTACTAGTATATTTGAGCTTATGCCTACCACTTTACCATTTGGCTTCTAGAGATAATGATTTTCTAGGTTCATTTTTGTCTCCTTTATTACATTTATTAGCATAATTGATTGCTGCACAGAGTTCAATTAGGAAAACAATACCACTAGGAAAAGTGATGGAGATAGATAAAGATAGGTGTAAAGGGATTTATCACATGGCTTTGACCATGCATGGTTATGGGAGTTAAGCAGTGTCTATAAGGCTGTCATTTTCACATCTGATATTGGATCTTGCAAACCTTAGGTAGGCTGTTGGAAAGGAAATGTGGAAGTAAGGTAGCGAAGAGCAGGAACTGGCTGAAACCCAAGACAGCTCCTTGCTGTCTTTCACCTTGATGATATGGGTGCCTTGCAGAAGCCAGAGACTTCCATTATATTACTAAACACATACATCCCTGACTCAGAACATAGAGAAGCTAAAGAAATACTTAAAGATGGAGCAGTTTCAGGCTTGGACATTGACTCAAGTCAATGAGGTAGGCCCACTGGTAAGGGAAAATATGTGTGAGCTACAAAAAGACTGCTGCTCCACTCCCACCTTCCAAATTCCCCAAAAGAACTTCTTCAGTGGACTCCTCTAACCAGAAACTTACAGAATAGGAAATCTGGGAAATGCAGGTCTGTTTAGACAAGATGACATATTGTAAAGCCACCACAACTGTTTCATGCTCATCCATGTTTTTTTGTAGTTTGGAAGTTATATACACATTGATTTCTGAACTTTTATTATATGTGTTCACATGTAAATTTACTCTGTTTTCTTTTTGTTTAAGTTTATTTATTTATTTATTTTGAGAGAGACAGAAAGTTCGAGTGGTTGGGGCGCCTGGGTGGCTCAGTCGGTTAAGCCTCCGACTTCGGCTCAGGTCAGATCTCACGTTCGTGGGTTCGAGCCCCGCATCGGGCTCTGTGCTGACAGCTTGCTCAGAGCCTGGAGCCTGCTTCAGATTCTGTGTTTCCTTCTCTCTCTGCCCCTCCCCCCTCATGCTCTGTCTCTCTCTGTATCAAAAATAAATAAATAAATAAAAACATTAAAAAAAAAGTTCGAGTGGAGGGGAGGCATAGAGAGAAATGCACAGGGAAAGCATCTAAAGCAAACTCTGCACTGACAGTGCAGAGCCAGATGTGGGGCTCAAATCCATGAACCATGAAATTATGACCTGAGCTGAAACCACGAGTGGCATGCTCAACCAACTGAATCACCCAGATGGCCCTGTAAATTTTTTTCTAATTATCCCATTTGACATCTCTTGGGCTTACAGCTTTAGAAAATTGTCAATAACTACTATAAGTTACTTCTTCCTCATTTTCTTCTCCACACTCCTGGAACTCTAACAAATTAATGAACTTTAGATACCCTTATTTTATCCTTTATGTTGGTTAGTCTCTCATCTATATCTCTCTTTTCCCTTTCTCCTTGTTCATTCTGAATTTCTTCTGAGCTATCTTCCTGTTCATAATTTTCTCTTTAATGGTATCTCATCTGCCATAAGGGTCATCTGTTTTTAATATCAGTTATTATATTTTTTCAGTTATATCATTTCTAGTCAGATCCTTTTCAAATCTGCAAAATAATATTTTGTGTTTCCAAACTTTGTAGAAACTTTTTGCATTTAGATTTTATTTCTAAGAGTATAATGAACAGAGTGCTACTACATTCTGTTTTGGATGATTTCATGTTTTTGCTCTTGTAAATTTGTTTCTGTTGGCGATTGTTTTTGCTGATTTTAGTTTGTGCTTTATTGCCTCCTGTGTCTCATAAACTTTAATTGCTTGCTTGATATTTTATTTGATAAATTCTTTTTTGAAATAATTTGAGATCTAAAGTTTTATTATCTTGTGTCAGAAATGGTTTTGTTTTATTTTTTGATCTTTCTTTCAAGTTCCTGGAAGAAACAGTCCACACCCAAGGCATCAGAACTTTCTATGAATACCTAGATGATCAGGGTACTATTCCTATTCCCACTCTATAATGTAGCCTTTTAGGGTCCTTGCCCAGAAGAGGGGCCATCTAAAACAAAGATTAAAGAAAATTTGATCTTTTCTCTCCAGTTCAAGGAGTTTGCCTCAAAGTTCTGCGTGTCTCTTAACTTTCTTAGAATTGGCAGATGAAATGGGGAAGTGGACAAGTGATTCTTAGGGAACTTTGCTTCTGGTGGACAGAGGAATTTGAGTGCTGCTCCTTAGTTGTCTCTCATAGAGCCCTAGCTCTGACCTGCCTTAGAAAAATCCCCTGGGTAGAAAGCGCCCTGGTTTAATTCAGGGGCTATGATCTTCCCCTCTTGCATGGTCTGGCAATATCTCACCATCTTACAGATTTTTGACCAGTTCTTTTAGTTGCCATTAGTAGAAGGATTAGTCCAAATCATCTAGCTAGCTATTTCTGGAAATGGAGGTCTTTCAGGCAGCTTCTCTTTCACTACCTTGAAGTCTCCATTATTCCCTAGGGTCTTTGAAAATATTTCATCAGCATATAAAATTTCCACCCATCATTGAGTATTTTTAAATCTCAGATTGGGCCTTGGACATATTTCTCAAATGCTCTTTTAAATATTAAAAAAAATTTTTTTTGTGGTAAAAATTAATTGTTTAAGTGTTTAGGATGATTCACTCTTACTAAAATGTCATCATTAACAATAATAATGTACTGATAACATTTCTTCAGTGCTTACTATGCTAGATACCCTTCTCCACAATTTCCACCTGTAAGATTCAGAGTTTTGCCAACTTTCCCAGGTCAGGTAGTTAGTAAGTGATGGAACCCAGTTACAGATATGAACAACCAGGCTCCAGATTTTCTTCGGTAAACCACTGCACCAAAAATTCCTTGTGTGCAATGACAGTGGCATCTCATTTACCACCTATCTGTAGTACCCGACACAAGGACTCAGTGTGTTACACTCAACAAGTGCGAATAAACATGCACTGGAAGACTCCATGAATGAATGTAATGATTTTCATATGTATTGTAAACATGATAATCTCTATAAGAATAAAAAGAATGATTATATCAGTTTAAATTGTCAGAGACTACAAAGTAGTTAGATTCTAGATGACTGATTCTTGAATACTAATTGTTATTTGCATAGGAAAATACAAATCAAGCAAACAAAAGCAATGAGGCAGAAAAGCACACATTCCAACACCTATTTTAAATATATTTGGATGGAGTAAAATACTTTAGAGTCATAATATATATCTCAATATTAGTAGTAATTAACATTTTGAAGAATGGTTCTAGACTAGTATATATTATTATTTAATTAATATTACATAGTTCATATCATTTATGCCCATTTGACAGAGAGAAAATTGAGTTTCCAAGAAAAATAACAGTCTCAAAATCAGATGACTAGCAAGTGGTGAAGCCTGTAATTAACGAGTAAATAATAGAAGAAATTGGGACAGGGAAATTAGGATCCAAAATTCAGATTTTCTGTGTCTACAAAGCCATTTGGATTTGGCAAAGAAAACCAATGAAATTTCACTTCTAAGGAGAAAAATAACCAAAGTTTGAGTGTGTGGAAAAGAAGTCTTGTGGTAGAAGGAGTGATAGAATTTGTATCCACACTGAAGTTGAAATGAATTTTCATTCCTTATACTCTTTCTGATTAGACTAACATTTATCTATTTGTGGCCGTTGTCCCATTTGTTTGTTGTTCTTGTTTTTTATGTGTTCATGTAATCTGTGTCAGGTACTGGGTTTGTTCCCAGGAATACAACAAAGAAACAGAAACACCTTGTGCAAACAAGCAATTTTCATACAATATGGTGCATGGTATTCATTTAGTACAATATGGTGCATCAGATGTCTGAGAAGTGTTCTGGAAAGGTCATACCTAAGATGAATGATGGATGTAAAGAGTGTAGCCTGTGAAATATGGGAAGGGATACCCCCTCTCAGGTAAAAAGATGACAAAGGGAAAGGAATGGAAATATAGAACACTCAGCCATATAGAGAACTAGAACTGAAAAGTGGTGACAGACTAGATGCCTGTCCAGAGCTGGACACAGAGGTCCATATATCCCACAAAAAGAAGCTTTACTTTTATTCTATAAGATGTCTGGAGCCATTCAAAGATTGTACCCAGGGCCCTGATGTGTATAACAATCAATGTGTTGGTACCTGACTTGAAATTCATCTTCAGTGAGTTCTTACTAAGAACTTTCTACCTGCTCTGTGGGTGGCCACCCCACTTCCATTAACCACACAGGGTTTCAATTTTAGAGTCCAGATATTTTTGAATTTGGAATTGCTTCTCCCTCCACAGATGGTGCTCAGTGATGATTTAATTTAATCCAAAGTGAATATGATTACAGAAGGATAACCCACTCCAAGATATGACACCTTTCTGAGAACAAAAAGTACTAAAGAAAAAAATCCCAGTATAGAAATAAGACAATTAAAAAACTGTATTAAAAAGTTACAAAGACAGAATTCAGGGTTAGCTGTGTAGATGTAAAGAAAGTTTTCTTCTCTATCAAATGCTTTATTTGTGCCAGATATTTTTAAGTGTAGACTAATAAAACTATAACCAGTAGAGCAAGTTGCTTCAGAATTAACCTTCCAGTAAAGTTTCCTAAGGGACTCTGATGAAATTTGTAACAAACTCTTACCATAGTCTGGGGGAAGCAGCAATAACTGCAGATACAAGGGCATCTGTAAACTGAAAACCTCTCCTGGATCTTCCCTCCACGGTGGTTGTATGCCCACAATTGACCTCATGAGCATGAAGTGGACACAAAGATAATAAACAGCTGGTCACGGAGTAAGTGCGTGTATGACTTGTGGATCAGTACATTCTTGCTCGAACACGATTTCTATGTTAATGAATGTGGAACATACTTTACATATTTACATGGCTATTTGAGCTGAGGCCATTTTCTAGACAATAATTCCTTGATCATCTGTCATCCCTTCTCACATGTTTCTATCATTTTTCCCTAAAATACACATTCAAACTAAAACTTTAATTATGAAACCTTAGCTTTCATGCTTCAATCCACTTATACATAATGTGTCAGATACCCCTCCACAGGAAAAATTATCCCTTCCAGTTAGGGTACAGATTTTATTCATCTCTGCATCATCTTGAGCTCAAAGCAGCTTTCTGAGAAGTTTGGATATAGAATACTTTTGATAAAAGATGTGTGCTTTATAACAACATAGATACTAAAAAATTCTAGTTGATGTTTGGATTTGGCAGACCTAATTGTATCTGCTGCATTTCCTTTACATCAATCCATACATAATCAGGGAAATGGAGCTTGATGGGGAAAATAAAGAAAGCCCCACAAATTTTCAAGTTTAGACATATGTTATTAATTAAACTTATAGAATAAATTCAAAAGCAACCAAAACCTTATACAAAAAATAAAAAATTTGAAAATGCTATCCATACATAGAACTTCAAGACCAATTCAATACTTATAGAGTAAAAAAAAAATGTTCTATTCCATATGCTACTAGAAGAGTGAAACTGAGGACTTCTCATACTAAGGACACATTCCTAGTTGAATTACTCTTAACTAGTCTAGTAGTTTCTGTCTTTTTGCAGTTCTCTCTCTTTGCTTCATGAAGTCGGTGAGGCGTTTGTCGAAAAACAGTCCAACTCTCCTTAGTGCCATGGAAAATGGCTGTCTGCAAAAATATTGCATGGCTAAAACTGTCTTTAGTACCCACTACTCAAACATTCTGACTTCCTCTCTTTGCCCCCACAAATTCCCATTAACCATAAAGGTAACAGGGTGTTCCATGATGTCCTACCAGCAGACATGTTTTCAGTGTAACCAGGCCAACAGACTGGAGTTGGCCCAAACTTCAGTAAGCATGCTACATCACTGGAAGTATAAGTTATTGTCAAAAAAAAAAAAAAACAGCAAAATACGAAATTATCAACTCAAAACATAAATACTGGAAGCATTTGACACCACCAAATTATAATACAGTCCTCCTGATCCATTTAAAGAAACAGTAAAAGGCAACAGAACCTGAAAAGAAAGTCTTGTTACCCATAAGTGTTTCGGCTGATTCACAGATGTAACAAAGGCTCTTTCAAGGTGCAACTTCAAAAGATGAAATAGGTTATAACTGTAAAATCTAACACAAAACAGACTGGATTTAGTCCCTAGAGAGATTGAAGTAGAAGAAAGTCACAATGTAAACCATAAATGAAGAATGTGGAAAACCGTCACCATCAATTTCAGTGGCTTTGGAAGGCATTGGCTTTGGAAGGCATTTGGCAGTCTGTGCGGGAAGACCAAGTAATACGCAATGATGGATTTAGCCCTGTTGTCACTACTGAGCTGATGGATACAAATCACTTGCCTCTTAAACTGCAGGTTGTGAAAATAGGATGCATTGAGCTAAAAGGGGATCAAATGGATCAAAGCCAAATACCAACAGATCAGAAGGTGTACACCCCAATATAGTCTGGATCAATTTTCTTAACTTGGTCCCAGGAAAGATAATTAATATTCCCACTTAATTCTAAGGACTGGATTATTAAAAAATCCAATCGTTTCACAAGAATGGTGGAAGGAAAGGTGATGTGGTTGATGTTTTAGATAAGGGACATTTCTAGCATCACTTCTAATCACACCAGGAGAGTGGCCCCGTTTCAGCTCTGCATAAATCTCCAGGTGGAGGACAGTGTGAGAGACAGGACTCGGAAACCATTTACCAGTCATGTGACCCTATGACAGCCACTTAATCTCTCTGAAGCTTGTTTTCTTTATAAGGAATGTAAAGACCTAAGAAAATGAAAAAGTTTTCTATTTCACAAGGTTGTCTGAGGATTAAAAGAATCAATTGATTTGGAAATGCACTGAAGTACCTATGTTTAAGGAGAGCTGTTTAAGAGCAATTAACGGATTCTCTTCCCTTCCAAATTTCTTTGAAATGTCCAAAATGAAAATGAAAATTATATGTAAAACACTTCACCAGTGATAGAACATGGAGAAAAAATTTCTCATTAAGACAAAAATTTTTTATGATTCCTTTTCAGATACAGTACAGGTGAGCAAGGTCACAAAAAGCAATAACCAGCTGGCAAATCAGCAGAAGTGAAGGATGTGAGAAGGTACCCACAGGGGTAATAAGTGCACAGGATTTCCAGCAGAGCCCTGGGAACTACTAATCTAAAACCAGCATGGCTCAAGAGAGTAGCAGAGTCCCTTGGGGACATTTGGAAGACTAGCAAATTGAACAAATTTAAGAGTTTCAGAAACTATTTCAGTACCCAGGTACATTCAACAGGCTGTGGCCCTAGTCACCTTCCTCCAACTCATGTGACCAAGCCACAAGGTAAACTGTGAACTTTGCTACTGTAGACTCATAAAACAGCCATGTCAGTCAGAGAATGTTTGAAATAACACCTCCCCCCTTAAATGGTGGGGCTAAGGCAAAAATAACAGCCTCTCTTGATAGCTTTTTCCATTCTGCCCTTGAACAAAAGAATTTTTAACGGATCACAGTTATCCCAACTTTCTATCTGGAGGTAGCAGGTGAGGATAGCTGCCGGTCAGCGGGCAGATAGAACATTACTTGAACCACTTTAGGAGCTGCAAGCATAAATATGGACACACATACACAAACTTTGCAACAAAGTAAAATTTCCTGCCCCCCCCAAAAGTGTTTTCCTTGTAGATAAGTCCTAATTCCTACTTTCAAGTAGTAGGAGTAATACAGGGACAAAAATAGACATAAAGCCTCACCTTCATATGCTCATACCCTAAAATAAGTTATCTTCTACTTGAAATGTCCTCTTCTATTTTATATTGCCAAGGAAATAAAGGCTATATCTAGAAAAAATTATTGAATCCATAGAAAAGATAAACCAAAGACCAGGAAATACATTTTTTCATATAAAATTAAGGATGAATAAATTTAAAAATCGAATTGAGGCAATAAAGAACAGATTAGATACTATAGCAAAACATGTATTTGATTTACAAACAGGAGTCACCAAACTTGTCTACAAAAAATAGGATAGTAAGTATTTTAGGCTACAAATTCCAGATATGGTCTGTGTTGTTGCTGCTGCTAATTATTATTATTATTATTATTATTATTATTATTATTATTATTTCTTAGCAACCCTTTAAAAATATGAAAACCATTTTTAGCTCATGAGCCACTAAAAAGAAGGTCATCCGCCACAATTTGCCAATTCTTGATTTAGAAGGTCAGCTTACTTCTTTAAAAACGTGTTAGAAATATACTAAGATTAAGACAACTTTAGTGAACAGTAGATTTAGTAAATTTCTCAAGAGCAAGAGGGCAAACAGAAGAAAGGCAAAACCACACTAAGATAAATAACAGGCATTTTTCTGAGCTGAAGGCCCAGAATTATGGATAAAACATTAGTGTAAAGAGAACATTTGTAAATATATTTTTGTACAGATTGTTAATTCCAAGAAAAAGAATTGTTAAAGTTTTTACTACAGTCACCCAGTGGTCATCAGGACATGCAAGCTCCGAATCCCCATCACCTGCTTCATTGCTCCCGCCCCTCCCCCACCTTTCCTCTGATAAACGTTTTTTCATAGTTAAGAATCTGTTTCATGAAGGAAATTATTTTAATCCTTCAAGCATTTGGGCAGAGAAAAAAGTGTTTACATACAAAATAAAAATAAAAATTATCTTCACATCAGACTTGTTTTCCATTTTATTGATCACCAGAGGACAGCAGAGAAATGACTACAGTGTGACCAGGTGGGAGTCTAGCCAGATCATGCCATTCAGGTGCCAGAGCACCTGAGAGAGTTTCTAATATCCAGTGACCCAGTAGTACACCAGCTATTTATTACTCTTTTGATAAAAATGTCCAGAAATGTACTTTAGAAAAATATGTCAAAAAAAGAAGTTCAACAGAAAAAGTAAGGCATCAAACCTGGTGACAAAAACTAAGACACGGAGAAGTGTAACTTAGGAGAAATAAGGATGATATTCTTGGAAATAGAAAAAACAATTAGAAATAAGTAGAAAAGTAAAACAGAAAAGATAAAAGATAGAAATAAATAGGAAAAAAGACTAGAGATGTGAAGGTAAACATTTAGGAAAGACTTGAGACTCACAGTCCACACTCTAGGGAGCACGGCTCAAATGCAAAATGTTTTTGTAAAATTGGAAGAGGATGTTGGACCTCCAACTTCTGAGTGTAACAAAGGATTGGCTCTTACCATTTCCTCTAGACACACTGTTCTGAGATTTTTGTAGTTACACTTTAATGCACTTGTGGTTGCAACATTTCTGGGCAAAATACTCCAGAATACTCCCCAGCTTATAGGGACCTGCTTCAGCAGGGGCACAGTCGCCAGATTCACTCATCTACTGACATAAGGGATACAGTAGGCCAGGCACTTTTGAGTGCCAGGGATAAACAGGGAGCAAAATAGACACAAATTGCTACCCTCACATGCTTGTATTCTACAACAAGCTATTTTCTCTCCTGTTTGTAACCTCTTCCCCATTTTGTATTGCCAAAGAAAAGCTATCCCACCAACAAGCTTTATTGTGTTTTTGTCTTCTTTTTTTCTCTCTTCTTTTCTCTCCTAACTTTGCTTCTTAAAATGAGACTGAGCTCTGTAAGCAATAGCACTTTTATTCTGAGGATTAGAAATGATTATGTAAAGAAACAATCTGTCAACTAAGAATGAGAGGGGTGGATTCGGGAACCCAGGCTTCATCATGAGGAGCTCTGGAAACTCAAATTCCCTAACTTCTATGTGCTTCCGTTTTCTTGTCTGTGTAATAAAGCTAACAGTAGGATTTGCCGGAGATAGTTGCAGTGAGGATTAAATAACATAAATGATGAACGGATTGGGAAAAGGGTTAGGCATGGAAAAAAGTGCCCAATATTCCCTCCACTCACATTTAATCATTACAGCCAATCCTGCAGAAATGACATTCCTGGTAAAGTATAGGTGGAGGGGCACCTGGGCGGCTCAGTTGGTTAAGCGTCCAACTGTGACTCAGATCATGATCTCATGGTTTGTGGGTTTGAGCCCTGCAATGGGTTGTACACTGACAGTGTGGAGCCTACTTAGGATTCTCTCTCTCTCTCCCCCTCTCTCTGTGCCTCTCCCTGACTCATGCTTTCTCTCTCTCTCTCTCTCTCAAAATAAATACATAAAGTTTTTTTATGGTATTCATTTTTATTTTCATAAAAAGTTAAGATATAGATAATTTTTCATTGTTTTATTAAGTTTACTTATTTTTTTTCTGCTTATTTATTTTTTAACATATGCAATTATTTTCCATCATTTACACTACAGTAGTTACAATGACACTCCAAACAGAAAAGCAAAGTAAAAAATCAAAACCCCAACTTCTATTTCATGTAATTAGACTTATACAGAAATTAGAAAGTTATGTAACAACTAGTTAATCACCTAATTTCACAGCTATCTGAAGTGGTAATCGTTATATGGCAGCTTATCTATGATACATTCAAGATACATGATACAACTTATTACTTGCCCAGAAGCTAAAACACAGCCTGCTTAAAACCTTTCCTTAAATTCCACCTCTATACTACAATATACCTGAGGTCCATGCAAAAAAGTAGCTACCTTTTATATAGGAAATGGATGATTAAGTCTTTGGTGTTGTAAAAGCAACTTCTTTTAAACATAACCACCCCCACCACCAAAAAAAAAGAAGAGGAAAAAAAAAGTAATGAAAATAATTAGGGGAAAACCCAGGACACACTTCCTAGGGGGAAAAAAATTAAAAAAAAAAAACACCAGCATGTAATTTCTGTTCTTGACGGAATGTATTAAATAAGCAAACACCACCAACAAGCAAAACAAGTACTACAATGT
>NC_043703.1:136999283-137180839 GCF_006229205.1 Suricata suricatta | reverse complement strand
ATTAAATACTGCATGGTTTGCCCAAGCTAAGATGAAACCACATCATAAATCAATAAGCATTTTGCATTTTCTTTCATCATCTACTCAAAATCATGCCTACTGCACCTCAAACATTTCATTAAACCCAATGATACAGCAAACACTCCCAAAATAAACCTAGATTGTATTGCAGTTTCAGTTAACAGTATATAAAATGCTGTGTTGTGACAGGTATCAACTATCCATTAGATACTGAATCAATTTTTCTTAAGCACTACTAACTGCTTGCTTTTCTTGAAGCTAGATCATTCTGAAAATTTCCTGTTAGACCTATGAGTGCGAACATATGGTATCTGTCCTTCTCTGCCTGACTTATTTCGCTTAGCATGACGTCCTCAAGGTCCATCCACTTTGCTACAAATGGCCATATTTCATTCTTTCTCATTGCCATGTAGTACTCCATTGTGTATATATACCACATCTTCTTGATCCACTCATCAGGTGATGGGCATTTAGGCTTGTTCCATGTTTT
The DNA here is from genome assembly GCF_006229205.1 of Suricata suricatta. Classification (NCBI taxonomy): domain Eukaryota; kingdom Metazoa; phylum Chordata; class Mammalia; order Carnivora; family Herpestidae; genus Suricata; species Suricata suricatta. The sequence goes on along the minus strand of NC_043703.1, from coordinate 137,180,328 downwards.
GGCTATTGTTGACATTGCTGCTACGAACATTGGGGTACATGTGCTCCTGTGCATCAGCACTTCTGTATCCCTTGGGTAAATCCCTAGCAGTGCTACTCCTGGGTCATAAAGTTTTTAAAAAGTATGACTATAATAATACCAGTAATAATAGTGATGGCTGTTCACTGAACCTTTATTTCCTTATTTTTTAAATGGACATACTAAAAGTACCCTAAGTCTGTTCAAGACAAAGGTATAACTGATTTATGACTGATGTGTTCCCTCAGTGAGCATTACTTTCTAAGACAACACAATGAAATCTATAAAAGCAGTCTTAGCTCCCTCACTACCTGTTGTTAGTGAGGAATGCAGAGGCAGAAGTAAACATGAAAGTCAAAAAAAATAAAGAAATAAATAAAATAAAAATAAAAGCACCCTCACAGAGGGGTGCCTGGGTGGCTCAGTCGGTTAAGCTTCTAACTCTTGATTTCAGCTCAGGTCCTGATCCCAGGGTAGTGGGATGGAGCTCTGTGTTGGGTTCCAGGTTGGGCATGTAGGCTGCCTAAGATTCTCTCTCATTCTCTCTCTCTCTGACCCCCCATTCAGGTGCATGCAGGCATGCTGTTTCTCTCTCTTTCAAAAAAAAAAAAAAAGTACCCTCATACACACAAAGTTGTGAAGATAGAAAGATCACATATACATTACTACAGGCCTCTCCATAATTTGAATTCCGGTGATCCTGACTCTTACGCTTCTGTTCTGCATCTGCTACCTCCTTAGGGGAAGCATCTGAAACGCCATGCCATCAAATAACCCAATTCAACGTCATTCCCTTGGGACAATGCGAAGGCTTTGAACACACTGAGCTGTGTGTCACTTACACTGGCACTTTTCTTATGACATAAGGCTTTTATAAAAAGCGAAGTGCAGTTTAGAAGATGGTATTATGACATTATTGGACATAAAAATAAAGCAGACTGAGCACTTCCGGGAGAACCCACTGCCCTCAGAGAGGAGCTTAATATGTCACTCTCCGAGAAAAGCAATGCTTATGAAAAGGGCAAGACCAGTAATCTAGGAGGAACCTCACTTACACTTGGTAGGATATTGAGCTTCTAGCTCAAGGGCAGGGAGAGAGCAAGAGTTGTATTAACAGGGTCACGAAGATGAGGGATATGATTGAAAAAAAACCCTTTGCTTCTGTTTTAACACTAATTGTAAATAGTAAGCACTTATAAAATGCTTACTCTGTGAGGGACACTGTGCTGATTGCTTTATGTTCTTTATTACATTTGGTTCTCACATTAATAAAATAGATGTTATTGTTATTCTGATTCTCTAGATGAAGAAAGTGAAACTCAGTGAGGTTAGGAAATTTGCTCAAGATTGTGAAACTAGTAAGTGGAGTTGCTGAGACCTGGTTAATGCATTCCTGAGAAACAAGTTACTAAATTGAATTAAACAAAATTAATCATTTTCTTATTCAAGTAACATGATCATTCTTCAAGGAAGAAAGTATATTCTGCCACAGATTTTAATACAAATAATTTATCAATTTAATTATTCACTTAATAACCATGCATGAATGTATTTAAGCCAATGTTTTCAAGGGGCCTATTAAGCACAAAGCACTTTGCTTGGCATTGTAGGAAGTTGGGTTTTAGAATCCAAAAAAAGTGTAATATTACAACAAAAGATGCCCCTAATAATTCCAGAAACTGCATTATCTACTCCCAAAGTGAACGTTGGCCACCTCAGTGGAATCTAGAAACACTTGGCATAACCAGAAGCTAGATTTATGCCCATTGTAAGCCCACTTGTTGCACAGCCTAGCAGTGCCTTAACCCCCCTCACAAGAGAAAATACTCTTGTGCTCTCTCTCAGGTTTTACTGAGTGCTGTTAAGATACCTGTTTTCTGTATTTGGTGCCATAATATCTGAGAAAATACTGAGAACTTTAAGAAAATGTTGGTGCCTGCTAACTAGAGGGCAATTTTGCAAAATGTAAAGATTAAAGGAGGGAAAGAAAACTCGTTTGGGATTGGACAATACAATCCCAATCAGAGCACAGCCAACCCCGTGGGTAACTCCAGTGCTAGGATGATTTCTCAGAAGTATCTGGAGTTGGGTCAGGAGGGTCAAGCCATTACGCTCCACGCATCCAAGTTGCCCTTGGAAAGAGCTTGGATGAAACAGTCCTCTTACTCGCCCAGTCTTCCAAAGGAAATTCTCGAAGAGGAATGATAACTAATGGCACATCTTGAGTAGTTCTCAGGAGCTAATGGAATAAACTCGTAATTCCTTAAGGGGTAGAAAGGCAGTGAACCCCCAATAACTACAACAGCTTACACTTTGAGCTCCTTGTATAGATTTCTTTATATATGGTCTGGGAGCAGCTCATTTGGATTTCAGTTGCCTTTCTTCCTTGGAGAAATGCAAAGGGGAGAGTTAGTGGGATAAACTGCAGCTTTTGTCACTGTAACTGGACTTGGGGCCACACCTAATATCATTGTCTTCCCTCCTATCTGACTTATTTTATTGTCAGCATGGATGATTTTTCATGTCACCCTTTTTTTCCAAATATAAAATCGTCTTTATTGTTGTGAGAGTATGTCTTAGGAATAATATATCACTCTAGCAGGTTAAATCCTGCTCGACTAGTTTTCTTTCTAGTTTTATGTTCACCAAGAAAGAATAATTCCAGTTTACCTATTAAAGATCGGGGAGTAGTTTCCATCTCCTTTGTAAACAAATACAAATGTCCTATGTGGCTTTAATTTTCTATTTTCACGAACTCTTGTATTCTAAGACTAAAAGGCCATTGTTGCTTTTTATGTTTGCTTACTTATCATTATCAGAACAGTTCATTTATTATCCAATTCTAATGTGGTAAGTAAGAAAAATGAAGAAGAAAAAAATAAATTGAGGTTTCAATGTACCTTCTTTAATGACTTGCTTTGAAAATGAACATACATGGGTGCTTGGGTCACTCAGTTGAGCGGCCAGCTTCAGCTCAAGTCATGATCTTGCAGTCCACAAATTCAGGCCCAGCATCGGGTTCTGTGCTCAAAGCTCGGAGCCGAGAGCCTGCTTGGGATTGTGTGTCTCCTTCTCTCTCTGCCCTTCCCCTCCTCACACTATGTCTCTCCATCTCTGTCTCTCAAAAATAAATAAGCATTAAAAATTTTATACATATATAATTTCAACCTAAAGAAATCTTCCATGGCTTAGTGCTTGACTTCAGCTTAGTTTATGGCATGGTTAAGAGTGAACATTGATATACACATGCTACAGATTTGTAGATTTCCAATAATTACTGCTTGCAACATGAAAGAGTAGTTTTTATTCCATTTTGAATAGCGACATGAAATTCTTATTAAAATCATTGACTCTATAGGTCATAGATATCCTTAATTTTGAGATTGAAATAAATTGACTTTTTTAAACAATATGCTCTGTTGCTTTTTAGTTTTTAATTCTCAAGGCTTTTAATAACCAGATTGAGGAAGTTAAATAATTAGACAGTTTGCTTCTAGTATCCACCCCCCTAGAAATAGTAACCATCTGCCAAAAACATCCCTTCCCCATACCTTTTTACCTCAGACCCCTTTGTGATGAAAAGGCTCTGATAGCTTTAAATAAATCAAGATAACAAGTCTCCTTGGCCAAAGTTATGAGTTCAGAGTGGGTAGTTAATCTGGTTAGAGCCAATGAAATGCACAGGCATGTTTTCTGGGGCTTCTGGAAATCTCTCTCAATCTCTCCCTCTCTCTCTCTTTCTCTCCCTTTACTGTCTGTAACTGGGATGTAGGAGAGGGAAGGCTTTGCCCAACTGAATCCACCTTGTGACACTGAATGGAACCAACCTAAAAAATGCTAGCAATTCAGACCCAAAGACAACAGACTCTGATTCTGATCCCAATAACTGTTCATATGCATCTGAACTAAGCCACGTCGGAAGCTTGTCCTAATCCTAGACTGTCAGTTATGTGACCCAGTAAAATACCCTTTTCTCTTTGGGCCAGCTTAGATTTTCTGGGCAACAGCCAAATAAGTACTAACTGAAACGTAAGGGAAATCTGCCATTGATCCAATGAGCAATTGTAGATTTAGTTCTTCATTACAGTTAGGCTAAGAGGAAATTCCAAATACCATGTTCATCCTTTTATTCTCCTGGAATGTTTATGTATCACCAGCATCACTGCACCAAGAGTGAAGTGAATAAAAATATGTACAAGGTAAGTTAAATGGAGAGTCATTAAGAAAAATATAATTAATCTCCAAAAGTGAAATTACCTTGTTAAATTAACCAAAATTCAGGTTCTTGTTCTCAGTCTTGTGTATCTAGAAAATGAAATAAAATGTATCAGTCTTTCAATGAGTACCAACGTTAACCATAAATCATGAGGCTAATGTATGAAATCTAATAGCAATTTTATAATAAATAACTCTTCAACTAATTTCCAGATGGTCACATTCTCTGTTGATGGCATCTCTTCCCCAACATTAAAACAACTGTAACATAAAAATAGTACTCATACTTTTTCCTTTTTGGTGAGCATGGAAATGAGGTCAAGAGAGGGCATAATCTTCAACCAAAGATAGTAACTCCTCCAGAAAGTATTTAAACTTAACAGTGATTGGTAGTGTTTGTGGGTATTATTGGGGCTCAGTGACCAGGAGTAGGATGCTGCTCACTTGGAAACATTTAGGTCAGTCCTGACCAAAATGCCAGTAAAAACTGATTGTCTAGTAAGGCCTATCAGAATGTACAAATTCCAAGATCAGTATCTTTTCCCCCTTATAATGTTCTGACCCTAAGGACAATGACAATCTACAGTAATAAGGACCCTTAGCATGCAGTTTGTGGTCTCTAAATACCATTTCACATTAACAGAAACTAGGGGTACAAAGAGAAATAGCTGATTCTGTGTCTGACACAAGAACTATACAATGGTTTTCTTATGCCAGAAACCTAACAAAGACTAATAAACTATTAAGTCTCCTTTATTCAATAATGAGCCCCAGGGAAGGGGGTGAGGAACCCCAAGCTAAAGGGGCTTTCACTGGCCTAGCATAGTATAAATCAACCACCAAAAAAGTTATTACAATAGGTTACAACACATCAAATATAAAAGATTATATATTAATGATATAATGACATGATAATTTTTAAAGCGTAAAAGTTACTCTTTACCACAATGGACAATTCAATGGACAAATTCAGTATTCTGAAGATTAACAAAGAAAAACTATTAAATATCCTTCTTTTCCTCTAAAACTTTACTTCAGAGTAACCAAATATTTCATAAAAGAGAGTTGTTTTTTTAAAGTTAATTTATTTTGAGAGAGAGAGAAAGAGAGTGTGTGAGCAAGGGAAGGGCAGAGTGGGGGAGAGAACCCAAGCAGGCTCCGCACTGTCCTTAAGGAGCTTGATTCAGAGCTCAGTCTCATGAACCATGAGATCATGACCTAAGGGGAAATCAAGAGTCATTGGATGCTTAACTGACTGAGCCACCCAGGGACCCAAGGGAGAGTTCTTTTCTATAGAATGCCTGATAGAAGTACAGGAGGAATGATAAAATTAGAAAACCACCATTTTTCCATCTCAATGTTATTAATAATGGATCTAAGTAATATTCATCAATGAATTAAAATCTAATGGTGCAATAGGAAATAACACTATCTATGTATCTTCTACCCAAAAATATTGAAGCTGAACCAGATCAAGTCTTAAGAAGAAGAAAAAAAACTCTCACTTAAAAAAAATAGCATAGAAAGCCATTTTTAAAAATCTTCTCAGGAAAAGATGATCAGTCAAATGCATAATGTGGGTCAATTTCTAAGGCAAATAACCCAGTTTCTGCAGAAGAAGAAGAAGAAGAAGAAGAAGAAGAAGAAGAAGAAGAAGAAGAAGAAGAAGAAGAAGGAGGAGGAGGAGGAGGACGAGGATGAGGAGGAGGAGGAGGAGGAGGAATGTGAAGAAAAAACAAGGGGCCATTACTGAATAAAAGAGACTTAAAAGGCATGAGAATCAAATGTGATGTGAGGCTCTTGTTTGCACTTTGGTCTAAACAAACTACTTGTTAATAGATAATTTTGAGACAATTAGGGAAATATGCTATTAAGAAATAATTGCCAACTTTCTCAGGTATAATAATGCCATGATGGGTGCATAAAAAATTCATTGTCAATTAGCAAAGAATATTGAATGATTCCAGAAGGAAGTGACTGTTAAGTCTCAACTTCAGGAACTTCCTGGGTGAAACCTAAAACTGGCCTCCATACCCAAAGGGCAAAAAGCATACAAAAAGAGGCAGACCACACTGGTAGATGGCAGGCAATAAACAAGGAAAGCTACTTATGAGGCTTGTCTTTTGTGGTCGCAAGATGCATAGATTTCTGCACATGCCTGCCAAGATCTTAAAAGTTATATAGAAACCGTAACTGGGTTTACTCACGTATTTAGTCCAGGTGGTCTCAACAACACCTTCCTTTCTCCAGGCTGCATCCCTAGAGCAGCTCCCACTGTAGGAATGGGAGCCAGGGCATACGTTCCAAGGGCAGAGGAGGGGGGAGCAGCATCTGATTGCATGGGTCCAGCTAGGGAGTCACCCGGAAATTGAATTCTCTTGATGACCTTCTCTAGCAGTAACATGGTGGCTAGCAGGCTTTAAAATACTCCAGGAAAATAAACAATGTGTGGACACACACATACATACATACACACACACACACACATACACACACACACACACACCATTTTTAAAGTTTTTTATGTTTTTTTATTTATTTTTGAGAGACAGAGACAGCATGAACAGGGGAGGGTCAGAGAGAGAGGGAGATACAGAATCGGAAGTAGGCTCCAGGCTCTGAGCCAGCTGTCAGCATAGAGCCTGCCACAGGGCTTGAACCCATAAGCCGTGAGATCCTGACCTGAGCTGAAGCCAGACGCTTAACCGACTGAGCCACCCATGCGCCCCTATATACCATTTTTTTGAAAGTACTAGAGCCACAGCTGTTTCTCTGAGTCCCATTTTGATAATAATTTCATCAGTTGATTTGTGCCAGGTAAGCTAAAAGCAGTCTTCACCACAGATTAATTCTTTTAGGTACTCAGGACTTAACCTAGATACCAGCTTTGACTCATTTTTTTCTTTCACACCACACATTAACTCCATCAGCAAATCTTCTTGGCTCGATATTTGACACATGTCCTAAATCTGCCTCCTCATTCTTTGCACTGCATCTGCCTTTTCCGAAATTACCCCTATCTCTCCTCTGAATTACTGCGAAAGCCTCCTAACTCGTATGCTTGCTTCTAGCTTTTTGCTCTTTTGGTTTATTCTCAACGGGGCATACAGAGAGGTCCTGTTAAAGGCTAGGTCATGGTAAAACTATTTTCATCCCCTCTACCTCTGACATTACACCTGTCTCACTCATATGGAAAGGATATATCCTTAATGCAGCCTGTGGGGTTCTAGGAGATCTGGAACATTACTCTCCCCTGTTTGTTTCCTCTTCACTCGTTCCATTCAAGCCATACTGCCCTCCTTATCATCTCTTGACCATAAGAGCATGTTTCAGTCTCTGGGTCTTTATCTTTGCTGCTCCCTCCACCACCCATACACTTTTCCCACATACCTGTAGGCTTGTTCCCTTCTTTTATGTCTTTGTTCAAATGTAATTTTCTCAGAGTTCCTTTTTAAAAACTCTCTAGTCTTCCCTATTCATTAGTGTCTTACTCTGACATCCAATACATATGTCAAAACATCCAATATATATGTTAACCTTATTTAAATTGCTTATTTCTGTGCCCTCTATTTTCTATGACAGATTTATGAATCTTCTGTTCACTACTAGACCCCTAGCACTCAGAATAGTGCCTGCTACATGGTAAGAAGTCTATAATTACTGGCTGAATAAACAAATTTGTTGAGTAACATTTGTTGAGTAAATTAAGCTACTCTTCCAATATTGTTGTCCATGACCTTAGAGGCTTGTTATGCTCCCAAATGCATTTACCTTGAATAGTTTTAAGCATCAGGGACCAAACCCACTTGCATTATTCACTTATTCTTTGAAATATATTTATTGAGCTCTTTCTTTGCATTAGGAACTAAAATTACAATAATTAGTAGGATAAACATGTTATGCACTCTCTTATAATCCTCTCCCAGTTTTTAGGCAAGGAAGGGCACTTCACTGCCATCCTATGATTAGTGTATATAAGTATTCAATCAATTATCCCAGACCCTAGAGAAAGCTTTCAAAAAAACTTTGCAAAGTATGTATGCTACAGAAGAATTATAGAGATAGGTACTGTGACATAAGGATCCCTCTGGAATAGGCAGCCTTAGCGACACTGAGGTGCTGGTTGGAGTCCCAAAGCCAATAGTGTCTGATTTTTTTAATGTTTGTTTTTTTATAGTTTATTGTCATGTTGGTTTCCATATAACATCCAGTGCTCATCCGAACAAGTGCCCTCCTCCATGCCCATCACCCATTTTCCACTCTCCCCGCATCCCCCATCAACCCTCAGTTTGTTCTCAGTATTTAAGTCTCTTATGATTTGCCTCCTTCCCTCTCCATAACTTTTTTTCCCCTTCCTCTCCCCCATGGTTCTCTGTCAGATTCTCCTGATCCACATATGAGTGAAAACATATGGTATCTGTCCTTCTCTGTCTGACTTATTTCACTTAGCATAATACTCTCGAGTTCCATCCACGTTGCTTCAAATGGCCAGATTTCATGTTTTCTCGTTGCCATGTAGTACTCCATTGTTTATATAAACCACATCTTCCTGATCCATTCATCAGTTGATAGATGTTAGGTTCTTTCCATGATTTGCCTATTGTTGAAAGTACTGCCATGAACATTGGGGTATATGTACCTTTATGGTCCTGTATACCTTGGGTAAATTCCTAGCAGTGCTATTGCTGGGTCATAGGGGAGTTCTATTGTTAATTTTTTGAGGAACCTCCACACTGTTTTCCAAAGCAACTGCACCAGTTTGCATTCCCACCAACAGTGTGAGAGGGTGCCCGTTTCTCCGCATCCTCACCAGCATCTATAGGCTCCTGGTTTTAGCTTCCTCATCTGAAATTCTCCAAAAGCAGACCAAGAGAAATGGGTTACAAGAATATTGCCCATAGTGTTCTCAGGTGGTGAGTGCTCCTAGCCATAACTGGCTCTCACCACTGAGCCCTGATATTCAAGTGTGGAGCCAGCGAGTAACCCTGCCACTAGAACAAGAAGGTAGTGTTACTGCTGGAGGCACGCAAGGAGAACTACACAGAACAGCAGTCCAACCTACAGCTCATTGGAGGAGAGGAGTGCTTCCTATGGGTATAATTCCACTCAGTGGCTAATAATGAAAACTTTTATTCTGATGGTTCTATTATTTGTGTCTTTTTAGTGATATCCAGGGTAACAGAGGGTGGCTGTTCTAACAATGTATGCACGTTCTGCAAATCAGAGCTCCATCATTATTTTAAAATACTTACATTCAAGATTCTTTTTTATTATCACAGAATATTTCAACATTGCATTTGTCAATGGAAGAAAAGAATAATGATTATATTCTTTAAACCTAATTTCCAACTATTAATTTTTGTATTGCTGTAATAATGGTTTGAAATTTTTTATCACCTGTTGGAACTAAGTTTCTTGCTGATAATGACTATTAAATTTTGGAGACATCATCATTTTAAAAAGTCTTAATCAGAAATTGCTTGTGGTCAATTCAATATAAAGATCTGATGAAAATTATAGTTATGTTCACTGAAGCAAGCTTGTTTCTCATCTGAAATTTTAAGGTTTACTTGGATGTATTCTTTCTGCTAAATATCATGTATTGTCATTAATACTTTGCTTTATAGAGATATAATTATTTTATCACCATGCCTTATATAGCTACTCCCAAATTTTTTCTGACTTACCCCCAGAAATATTATTTTCTGTTTGCACATTGAAATGGAAAAATGTTGATAAGCACTCCACTTGGGAAACTTGTATGCCATGGGTGAATCTGTTGGTCTCTTGTGCACAGACATTTTCAGACATCCGAGATTTCCCAATGGCATTTCAAACCCCTTTCTCTCATGGCTTGATTCCTGTGCAGATGATGACAAGTACTGGTGACAGCAATAGCCTCCCTGTGCTGTCATTCAGTTCCTTCAGTTCCTTAGAATGAGATCAATAAAGCTTCAGTCTTTTGAAGGAAAAATTATATCACTGTCTTGGAGTGTCACTGAAGACCATATGTGAGTTCAGTAAGAGGATGTATTGATGGTACAGATTTCCAGTCCAAGTTAAAATGACTGGTTCGGGGTCAAAGAAATGAGACAGAATTATTCTAATCCATACTAGGCTGCCATTTGCCACATTTATGGTAGCATATAAGCTTAAGCCATGGGAAGAGTTATGGTTGAAATTACAGTTGCCATCTTTGATATCTTGAGTATTTCTTAGGGTCCTTTACCTTTTTTCTAAATAAACTTAGAACATTGGCACCTAAGAGCCACCCTTATTAGTAATGGGTTTGACTATCAAAAAAGTGTATAACCAAAGCCGAGTTGCTTCAGTGTGATGTGATAACTATGCAGTTTGCTGACTACATGGTAGAAGCTCTTTTCCCATTTGTGTGTGCAATGGAAGGACTTCATGTAATCATAGATGAGGCTTTATCTTCTGCATAACCATCATCACTGTGACCTATTCAAAGATGGCATCTATGAATGGCATAAAAATACTTCTCTAATGATTAAGAAAAATTTTAATGCAGAAAATAATAATCATATTTGAAAAAAAGAAGAATCTTAAAAATGCTAATGGTGATGGGTATGGAAAGTGGGGGCCAGACCTCTATTCCCATTGCCCTCGTAGCCTCCCCATGCAAGGCAGGTACTTAACCTCTAATAAAAATCTAATAGCTGTTTGTAGGTTTGAATGAATAAAAGAAGATATATAAAAACATCTTTAATATTCATAGCATTCATCACTAATACAGTAGGCAGAGTACAAGGTTTTATTGATATTCATATCAATGAATATCATATCAGGCATGAGGAACAGCTGTGAACAGTGGAAATGCTGTAACCCTTTGATATGCTAGAGCCTTAGCTAAAAGTCTGTTCTTTCAGACCCATATTTCCCATGAAAAGCTATCTATGCTATGGTTTCATTGTTAAAAAAGACATTCTTTCCTGCTGCCAAAATTTTTGAGAAGTTGAGTTTATGGAGAGCATGTGTAGCAAACTGTTGAGTGCTTCAGTCAGGACGGCAGAACACCATAGGCTACACCAGTGTATTTATAGTGTTGCTGATGCTAGCTATCTCTATTGCATCTGGTTAGAGGAAGGCACTGTTAAATGCCTCACGTGCACTCTCATTTAATCTTCAGAGTGCTTTTACACAGGAGGTTCTATTTGTAACCCCATCTTACTGATGAGGAAAATAAGGCTTATCATCTGAACCCAAGTGTGTCTGACCCAAAATACCATGCTTTAACCCCTTTGCTCATTGCCACTTGACAAATGCACATTGAAGTGCTTACATTTTACACATTATATCTAGAAAAGCTTTTCTACTCTATGACAGCTGTTTACATCTTTTCAACCTTTTTGACAGAAAAGTATAATAATTTTTGCCACTTTACAGGCTTATATTAATTACTTGTTATGTTGCAAAATTAATTTTTTACTTTTTGGAAATTCTTGTATTAATACTTAAGAGTCAATCTGAAGTAAATGAGAATTTGGGTATTTTAATATATACTTGAAGAATTATTAAACACCGATCATGGTGATTGTAACCACTATGAGATAAGAGGATACCCATGGCCAGGAAGGTCAAGAATGAATTTTCCAGGTCATTGGCTCTGCCCAGAACTGCCTTGGTGAATCACATTCCACACAGTCTCCCAGTGCTGAGCTAGCATCTATGTAGATCAAAGCTGTGGCCGGAATGGCTAATTCATGCACTAAACCCAAATGTCAAGATTTGTTAAAAACATGTCCCTTTAGAAAAGCTACCTAACTGAACCCACTGTGAGAAAAGTGGTAGAATGAATTATTTGTCTAGATTCAGATTTAGATATTTTAATTGACTGTTAGGAGAAGCAGCCACACAACAAAAGCAATGGAACAGAAATAGCCTACCTGGGGGAGAAGTGAGAGTCTGTGGCTAAAAGTCTTCAGGGAAAGACATGTGAAGAAATTCTTCAGGGAAAGACATGTGAAGAAATTAGTGAGACTGATGAAGTGTTTCATGGTATACGATACAGAGGTTCATAACGGATTGTCCCTCCAGTCTTCCCTAACCACATTGAATATAAATGCATTATTGAATGAATAAATCAGCAGCTTAATGATTTAAAGACTTTCAATGTATCCACCCAGCTGTTCATTCTTAATGTCTCTGCTCAATTTCCCTACCCTTCTTTTTTCTTCTTCTCACTCCTAATGGGAAATGTCGTAGGACTACAAAAGTGTAATAACCCCACACGCTACCACCACCACATACACATCTTCTTTTCTCTTAGGATGGAATACTAGTTAAGGAGCCTCAAATTTCCAAAAGCAGAAACCCAATTCCCTTGCTCTTTGTCTCTTTTTTCACCTCCAATTCTACCCAACCAACTCCAGGAGAGCACATACAGGACTTCTCACAAGGACTTGCATTTATTGTATGACATCATTTTCATAATTTTACAGTCCTATAAAAATGAATAACTGTGTTTGGACAGTCATGGCACGGAAGCTAGGAATCCTGTTATCTTCCCTTTCAGCTCTTCCTCACATAAGGAGAAAAAAATGACCAACATAAACTAAAAAGATGCTTAAAAGGGTGCCAGGGTGACTCAGTCAGGTAAGCATCTGGCTCCTGATTTCAGCTCAGGTCATGATCTTACAGTTTGTGAATTCAAGCCCCACATTTGGCTCTGCACACTGACAGTGCAGACCTGCTTGGGACTCTCTCCCTCCCTCTCTCTATGCTCCTACCCAACTTGCCTGTTCTCTCTCCTCTCTCTCTCTCTCTCTCTCTCTCTCAAATAAAAAATAACTTACTAAAAAAGGATGCTTGTAATACAGTAGACCCAGTACCACTTATATGCACCACAACATATTACCTGAATTAACATGAGACTCTCATATAAGGTTATGAGAGAAGTAGTCGTCAACTCTCATGTAGTCATCACTCCTAGCCTTCCATATCCTTTCTGAAATCAGTGGTTCCCATGTATTCTGCGTAGAGAAAGCCAAGATAATTACATTTGAAATAATCAGAGACAAAGAAGCTGGTATTTATTTACAATCCTTGATTATCCTGGGACCTAGAAACTCAGTGACAAAAACTTGAATCCTATACCTCTCAATTAAGCTAGAGCCTTATATAGACATGTCTGAATGAACAGGATAGACATTCAAGATCATAACAGAAAAGAACATAAGGCCCCAAAATAAAATCGTTACAAGTGCCAAGTGAGTTTAGGAAGACAGGACTTCACAGGAGTGCCTGGGTATTGGGAATAATAAGTTGATGTTGGATATGAAGATTCACATAAACACATCCCTCATCTTTGATAATACTTATCCCAGCTGTGAGGTAAAATTGAAGGGATTTTAACATTAGGGGCTTTAGCTCTTCTGCTATGGGATCCCCTTAATGAATAGAGTGGCAAGCAGCTAAGCTCTGAGGAAGGATATGATGAAGAAACTTCCAAAGAAGTTTTAGCATTATACAAGCATATCAGGTCCAACCCTGCAGAGACCTAAGGCATTATGTCCAGTCCTTCTACATCCACTACAAGCCAACACTTTATGGGCCTGGAAGATATTCTCAGGCCAACCATGCTCTCTGAGCCCACACGTTTCTGGCTTTCAACTCCTTTAAGTTGGGCTCCGCCAGTTTCCCTAAAACTTAAATAAGCCCAGCTATGCATTTAAGATGCTTGTTGTATTTTCTACTGCATTTCTAGCTCTCTCATGATGGATGACTTTTCACCTCCCATTCTTAATATTCCTGGGAATTTAAGTGTCTTCATTTTTGCAAAGAACTCTTTTTAAAATAGATATGTATAAGGCTCGTGTTTAAAACAATCAATTCACTGAAATTTGGTGGTGTTTTAGTTACTGTGATATACTTTTGTCAGATACTACTCTCTGAGAACCCTAGTAGGCCTCTCCTGAATTTTGAAGTCCATGGATATCATTCTCTTTATTTAACAGTTATACATGAGCACCAACTGATTAATAAATTCATTTTCTACTTTTTGTAGGTATTAGAAGAGTTGCTTGACTGATCAATCTTTTCTTCTTATTATTACACATTTTATTGAGGAATCCATCTCATTCTGTTCATCCATTGGCTTTCTCAGCCATCTTTAAGAGGATAAAAGGAAAAGACCTGTATGGTTATACTTGAAACTCTTCTTTTAGGAATAAAATCTGGAGGCATGTGGTAGAAAGCAAGTAGTGTATTGAGTACATGGTAAACATAAGAAAGTAGGGTACAAAAATGCTGGATGGATTACTATTAATATTAGCTTAGCACTGAGTCAATTTCCCAAATTCCTGTTGTATCTTGATAGAGTTTCTCCAGGCATGTAAACTATTCCCTGGGTACAAACTAAACACTTTCAAAGCTATATTCACTTTCTTAGGCTTCTGTGGAAGTAAATTCATTAAACTGGAAATTCCCACTGGACTGAAAGACTGAATGCAGTTTCTTTAAGTGCTCTTTAAGTAAAGGAAAGATGACTTTTAAAAAGTGTATTGATTTGGCAACTATTCTGAATCCATTTACAGAAAGAATAAGCACAGAGCCCCTTTGTCTCCTGAATATCCCACTCTGGCTCCAGATTTCTAACTGATAGTCATACCTTCCTGAGAAAACAAGTCTAGGTAAATAATTTTTTAAAAATTCAATAGTTTGTAGCATGATGCTATTTAGCTATCTCTATTCTTCTTTTCCTATGTAAAACATAAACAGAGCACAGAGAAGTTAGAAAATAGGGACACAGAGAAGTTATAAAGAAGTTAGGAAAATACAAAGAAACAAGAACACTGTGGGCTTCCAGGTTGGTTGCAAACCCACCAAAAGGTCGGTAAGTATAGCAAACATATTAAACCCAGGTTAGGAGAATAAATACAATGCCTTTCTTTAATTACAAATATCTCTTTTGCAAACAGATGTAGAGGAGAGAAAGGAAAAGGTAACACAGGCCCTGAAAAGGAGGAGAAGACAGTAATAAAGAGGGTGGTAAGCCAAGCTTCACTGTACCTGAAGAAAGGTGCTAAGACTGATGTCATGGGGTGTCAAAGTAAGACTATAGACTTTTTAACAAGAACATGGAAATAAATGATGAAGGAAGAAAGTGGGGGGGGTGGGTAATGTGAACATTGTTGAAGGGAGTCTTGAAAAGATATCTGAGGACTTTTAGATCTGAAGCTAATTATAGATTAAAACTACTGAGGATCTAACCTTACACCCTACTTCCTTTCAAAGTGCCCTTTGAAGACCTGCAATGGGGAATGATAAAGGGAATACTGAAACTTAGATTCTGTATTTGAGCTTGGGACTAAATTTAGGAAGATTTATTGCAAATCTAGTAGAAATATGAACAGGTAAAAAAAATAAGTGTGTGGAGGGGTTGAAAATTGACATAGATTGCCTCCTGAGCAAAATAAAGTTCTCTGTCTCAGAAATAAGTGGGTCTTGGATAGTCAAGAAAATGTTCAGAATCTAACCAATAGAAATATCTTATACTATACTCATCTGTCTTGACCCAGGAATTCTACTCACAGGACTCTCTAAGGACACATTTAAAAATATAAAAATGCTTTATACATACATATATCCACCAAAGAGTTATATATTGTAATAGTGAAATTGAAATGTCCAAACACAGGCAGATAGTTAAATAGGGTTTTTTTTTAAGATCCAAAAATGAGATTTACACATCCAGGTAATAACATAGAAAAGTGTTGTTGCATTTAAAATGTAGGCTGCAATACATAGATATTTTAAAATTAGAGTTGCAGGGGAAAATACTTAAATGGAAAATCACAAAAAAAGTCAAAATTCTTGCATTTGGGTGGAAGGAAATGATGCTGACATCATCTTCCTTTTCCCCTTCCTCTTCTGCTTTCTCATCTTCTATTTTATAACTTTCCAGTTTTATGTAATAAGCTTATATTATTTTTTAAATGTTTTTATTTATTTTTGAAAGAGAGAGAGAGAGACTGAGAGTGAGTAGGGGAGGGGAAGAGAGAGGGAGACACAGAATCCGAGCAGACTCCAGGCTCTGAGCTATCAGCAGAGAGCTAGATGTGGAGCTCAAACCTGTGAACCAGGAGATCATGACCTGAGCTGAAGTTGGATGCTCCGCTCAACCAACTGAGCCACCCAGGTGCCCTGAACTTGTATTATTTTTTAAATGATTTTTTAAAACAGTACGATAGAGGTGGAAGCCCATCTGAGGTTATTCATACAGGGAATAGACAGTCTAAGATGGTATTCCTCCACTTAAGTGTATATCAGAATTACCTACAGTTCATGATCCTATAGATCTGCGACAGGACCAGAAATTTTGCCATCTTCACATGTTCCCAGATGATTCCAATAGCATTGATCCAAGGACCAAACTTGGAACCACTGGTCTAGAAGAAATGCTTTCACTCCTCATGATTCTCAAGATTTTACCCATTTATCTAATTATTTTACCAGTCATTTCACCAATCACTCTACCACATGAATAGAAGGCTCTAGTGTAGTGAAACTGATGCTACATCAGTATGACTCAGTATTTTGCCTTTGCCTTTTATCCAAGGTCAGAATAAATATGACACTTTTCTTTTTCTTGGAAAGGGCAATTGAGGACATGAGTTTACATCTTCCAAGTTGCCTTTTAAAAGGCTTATGTGGAAAAAGCTTTCACAGGACAAAGAGGCAAAAGAATTTAATCATATTTTTCTAATTAATTTTCTTTATTAAACAATAGGAACTGATTTTTAACTATGTGTTTATAGCTGCTTTATTCCTGGATTTAGGATTGTTTCCAAAAATATAGAACACGTGACAGAAAAAAGTTGCAAATAGATAAGTGAGGAAATCATGACAAAAATTTACATAACAAAGATGGCATAAGACTGTCCTCTTTACCTTGAAAAGTTATGCATTTGCCATTGTACTACCTTCCTTCTGTATTTTTTCTGTATTTAGTTTCCTCCTGTTGCTTCCATGGCACCTTTGAGTACTTTCTTGCAGGCATATCTCCCTTTCTACTCAACTGCCCAACTAGTTATGTTAAATTGTAGATGGTGCTTATATTCCTATACCTTACATAATTAATCTTCAACTGAATATCAAGAAAGTTATGCTCAACTAGCAACACAACTGAAATTAATATTTAAGGACAAGAATATTCAAGTCTGTAAGGCTAAACCAAACAGACGCCATGACAGGCTTTAAGTTACCCCTCTGAACTAGAAGGCCTACGTTTCAGTTTCCCCAAAACTATCAGGCAGTTACACATTGCCTAGAGCAGGAGAGACCACCTTGCGGTATCCAATCAGGAAAGGCCAGCTACCTCTCCCCACATTCCTTAAGGTGAGGCCTGCAGATGGGAACTTTAGATAGGACCCTGTTACCTAATGTTAATGTTAACCCGTTAGTCACCATACAAGACCCTAGGCTCGCTCTGTAATTGGTTAATTTCAAAACTACTCTAAATATTGTGATTGGGTCCCGCCAAAAGTAACGAACGCTCTAAACAATGTGTATGGTTAAAGTTGCTGCCAATACTGTTGTACCATTATGATTGGGTCACTGTACCTATGTTACAATTTTTTGTAACTCCCCCTTCCCAAACCCCATATAAACCCTACTCAGCCCTTGTTCAGGGCTCTCAGCACGGATCCACTGCGCTGGTTGTCTGTGAGCCCGAGTTTAGGCCCCAGCGAGCCTAAGCCCATAATAATAAAGCCCTTTGCCTTTACATGCGTGCCTCTGTCTCCCTGGTGGTCTCTGGCCGTTGAGGATACTGCGTTTTGGGCATTACAGTCTACTGCCTCAGATATAGTTTTAAGTATTTGGATATCTCAAAAAAGCCTTGAGAAACAAAGCTTTGAGAATATGAAAATTTCTCCAATTCAAGATAAAATAAAAGTATTACAGGCACTGTAAAGAATTTACTCAACATCTCAAATTTAACCAGCCAAAAATATTTGTTTTTCCTTTGTAAGCAGTGTTCTATTCAACTTTTAGAAATGAGGACCTGGTCTTACAATGGAAAGCAGCATATCATCCTATAGGTGGAACAAAATGTCCTTGACTTACTAATCCTCTAGGGGAGCACTGCCTTTGGTACCAGCTACTTAGCATATATTAAAGGAGTAGATTCCAGTAATTAAACTTCAGGGTTTTAAAGTCCAGAGGCTTCTTTTTGTTCAGCATAAAGAAAAATGTCACTCCAATTCCAGTGGCTTCTGCTTAGCCAAACTCTGGGAATATTAGTCTCCTACTGTATAAGGACACCCTAAGGGCACAAAAGAAAGAAGCAACTTTAAAATAGGTGATTGAAAAATAAAATAAAATAATAAGCAATTGAAGTAATTAAACACATTAGAAAAGGAGAATGTTGTGGTCCAAGAGCAAGCAGGTCAAGAGCAAGTTTAAGTGAGACTCAGCGTACTGTAAATACCTGCTTGCTTCTTGCTGACTTGGGGAATATATAATTAAAACCCAAACAGCACATTTAAACTGTAATTTGCAAAATCAGTGAAACAATAAAAGCCTATTTAAGGGAGAAGTTTTTATACCTTGTTTTTTAAACAGCAAACCACATGATTGGCATTTGCTTACTTAATAAGACTGCTGGAGATAATGTTTTCAGGGTTGACACATTATCAATTCAAATCAGTAATTAAAGATACAGATGAAACTTGTCAGTGATATTGATATGGTTCAGAATTGTTTGGAATCAAAGCAAGCTCAGAATGAAGTGTTGATGGAAATTATTTTTAAGAAGTACTTATTAGGTTCCTCCTGGGTACGGAGTCTTGAATCAAACCCTGGAGAGACAGATAAATTATAAACATCTCTGAGAAATATTGTATACAAGGATAAGCTGACATAACTACACCATGGAAAGAATTCAGTGTGTTTGTATTGCATTTTTTAAGGGAAACATTATGACATAATTGGTTCAGAGTTTGCCCACTTGGGAATACTGAGCACTCACCAGAGGTCAGATGCTTCATATAAACATTACCTCGTTTAATCCTTACAACAGTCTGAAGAGGCAGGAAAAATTGTGCCATTTTACAAAAGAGGAGAAAAGGAAGCTCTAAGTGTTTTAAAAAACGTATTCAAAATAGCATTGTTTGTAAGAATCAGAACCAAGACATGAAGCCAAAACTGCCTGATTAAAACAGATTAAAAAAACAGACAGACAAACCCCCAAAACCAAAAAACCACCAGTTCTATTTCCTGCAACACACCAGACTGCCATACAGCAGTCTCCTCAACACTCAAGACTACCTTCATTCAATTTCTCATTTCTAAGTCAAAGATCATTCTGTTTTCAGGAAACATCTCAAATCTTATTTCCCTGGAATATTAAATATATTCTGGCAGCTTCCAGACCAAGAAGCGCTTGTATGGACTCTTGGACCTCCTTAGGAATCATCAATTGGAAATACTTTCATCACCATAGACAATGTCCCCATCTACCTTTAACGTCCTGATCTAGTTTATACATACTTCTTTTTCAAGATTCAACTCAAGTAGTACCTCTTCCATAAAGCTTTTTCTTTTACACAACCAGATGTGATCTTTCCTTCCTCTCATAATTTTCTTTGCTTTTTCCAATAGCACTTTGTTTATAGTTCTATATGGTAGTGTGTTGTATTTATTTGTGTATATTTATTGACTCAACAGGCATTTATTGAATGCCTTCTAACTATCCCTCTAAGTCACTGCTAAATGGTGAGTCCACAGAAACTAGAATTACATAATGACATCCCAACTTTGGATTCACAGCCTGGTAGAAATGCTTGCTTCATGCCTTGGATAAGACTGAAAGTTCTTTTATGTTTCAATTCATGTCTTATTCATTTCAACATAAATCATGAACCGTGTGTTGCATAAACCAATACATTGTCTTTCCCATAGCTATTTTCAAAAGTGGTTGTTTAATTTAATTAGATTGAGGGGTACCTGAATGGCTCAGTCATTTGAGCATCCAATTTCAACTGTAGTCATGATCTTGCAGTTCGTGAGTTTGAGCCCCACTTTGGGCTCTGTGCTGATAGTTCAGAGCCTGAAGCCTGCTTCAGATTCTGTGTCTCCCTCTCTCTCTGCCCCTCCCCTGCTTGTGCTTTGTTTCTCTCTCTCTCTCTCTCTCTCTCAAAAATAAATATTACAAAAATATTTAAATAATAATAATTTAATTAGATGGAAATAACATGTAATACTTGCAGTGAAAAAATCCATGTACAGTTGTTTAAAAGAAAAATACAGCATTTGTATCCCTATCTTGTTATTCCATATATATAAAAGTAAGGCTTTTCTCTTTTTTGAAATATAAAACTAGGAATCAACTACATGGAATTCCATGTTTATAACTATATGCCAGGACTCACAAGACTCTTAAATGTACACAATATGAAATTAAATGCATTTTGGATATATTGCTGGTCAAATTAAATCTCAAGAAACATTAAATAAGTTACATAATTAAAATGCCTTGTGCAGTGTGCTCACAAAGGGAATACCCACATATACCAGTCAACAAAAAGCAAACAGAAATGATGTCAATTTCTTTCTCCAAGTGTTATAAATGAATTCTCCTATATTTTCCTTCAAGTGAAAAATAATGAGATGGTGAAGCTTATTATAGGGTTGCTTTAAATTTTGTATGGGTAGATAAGTTGCTTCCATATGTTAGCCATCCTAAGTCACATTGTTTTAAAGTCCCAAAGTGATTCAATTTTTGTTAATCCTTTTCCTATCCTCTTAAGTCCTTACTCCTTATAGCTGATTTCTAGATCCAAATGACTTGCTGTCATTAGAATCTTCTTCCACTAGTAGCTTAAGAGAAGAAAGTATGTGTATATTTCTTCTTGAAAGAGTTTTGTGCTCGCTTCAGCAGCACATATACTAAAATTGGAAAGAGTTTTGTTCCATCAACGTTATTGGGGTAGTATAGAAGGTCTAGAAGAATGGCTCTGTATTTTATTTCTTTAAAAAGTTTCTTCTAGTCAAGGATAGATATCTTCCACAGTTCAAGTGGATTAGGAGTTTGCCATGTCAATGCTTTGTAGAACACCCAAATTTTACCTTTTATACTTATTTACTCCTGCTATTTCCCCAATAAAGAGAGTTAAGTTCAAATGATTAATTTAAGCTTGGTCAGTCTCCCACTGAAATTCAGGCAAAAATAATCCATGTGGTGTTGGTAGAAGAGAGTCTGAGACAAGGACTAAAAGGTGAAAAGCTAAAAAAATAATTTGAGAACTCCACTGCCTGATAAACTTAGAGATCTTTTTTTTATAATAGTTTATTGTCAAATTGGTTTCCATATAACACCCAGTGCTTCTCCCCACAAGTGCCCCCCACCATGACCATCACTCCCTTCCTCCCTCCCCCTCCCCCTTCAGTCCATGGTTCATTTTCAGTATTCTGTAGTCTCCCTTGATCTGTGTCCCTCACTCTCCCCAGCTCTCTTTCCCCCTTCCTCTCCCCATGGTCCCCTGGCAGGTCTCTCCTGTTAGACCTATGAGTGCAAACATATGATATCTATCCTTCAATGCCTGACTTATTTCGCTTAACATGACACCCTCGAGGTCCATCCACTTTGCTACAAATGGCCATATTTCATTCTTCCTCATTGCCATGTAGTACTCCATTGTATATATATACCACATCTTCTTTTTAAGGAAGTTATTGCAATCACTGAGGCAGCACCAGAGTAACAAATTTAAAAAGGGGGGAGGGGGAAGGGGATTGAAACAAAGGGGTCATGAAAACCAGATTAAAAATATGCAAAGAAGTGGGATAGAGGTAGGAAGCTGGAGCCCCATGCCCAGTAGAGTCCAGTGAGAAAGTCCCCCTCTTGAAAGTGAAGTATCCATCATTGCGTAGGTTCTAGTATTAGAATGAATGAGAGAGTAAGTTTGTCCAGCTTTCAAATTGCAGTTGCAGGGAAGCAGGATGGGAGGGACACTCTATCTGTGTCCTGAGAACTCTCTTCCAGGCATCTCAGTGCAAGAGAATGGATTTGAAAACTTCTCATCACCTATGTCCTGCTGAGCGGTTTTGAACTGGTTAAGTTCAGCAGGTGTGCCAATCAAGAGTTGGGGCAATACATTCTCCTCAAATGGCTTCATTATGTCTTACATCTTTCTCTGGCTGTATTTGCTTTTCTTTTCTTTTTTTCTTTCCATTCCCAGTGTCATACTTTGATTTTTTTTCAAACTAACAGAAAATTTGAAACAATGAACATTTTAATGCCCTTCACCTATATTTATCATCACCCTCTTTTTCCTTTTTTCTTCCTTTCTCTCTCCCTCTTTCCCTCTCTCTGCCATTTGTCCTGAGCAATTTGAAATGTAGTTACAGAAATCATCATAGTTCACCCCAAATATTATATCATGCATCTCCTGAGGAAAAAAAATCACTCTACCAGGAAAATTAACAATACCAACTACTTTCCATATTAAAATGTTCTGAATTACCAGAAATATATTTTTTCCAAAAATAGATCTTATAACTTTAAAACACAAAATTCAATGAATGATGAAGCGTTTAATTCTTGTCTTTTTAGATTATATATTTAGAAGTCACATACCTTCAGGTTTGCTTGCTTTGTTTTTCAAGACATTGTGTTTTGTTTTGTTTTCTGGAGGAGTACAAGCCATTATTTTGAAGAACAGATTACATTCTGAAGTTTCTGATTGTTTTTAAGGAATGAATTCAAGGTAAACATATTTTGGAAAGGAGAGCATAGGTGTTACCAGTACTTTATATTATATCACATTAGGAGGATAAAGTATCAAATCGTCACACTAATAGTAATGCTGTTTACTTGTTAGTTAAGGAGTTGACTGTCAGATCTCTCTATTGATAAAAGTACATTTACCCTTAAAAATTCAATTAGTAAATAACTGGTAGGTTGAATCATTGGGCTTGACTAAATATCCTATTTTCTAACCATATTTCACCTTAACGTGTTAGCATCCCCAAAGAATCCTTGCCTAGTTGCTACATTGAGGATTGCCAATAGTGGTTTCCTAATTTTCCCATCTCATTTATTTTTTAATGTTTTTGGTTATTTTGAGAGCAAGAGAGAAAGCGAGCAAGCAGGGGAGGGGCAGAGAGAAAGAGAGGGAGAGAAAGAATCTTAAGCAGGCTCCACACTCTCAACATAGAGCCCAATGCAGCGCTTGAACTCACAAACTGCGATCATGACTTGAACCTCAATCAAGAGTCTGTTGCTTCATTGACCGAGCCACCCAGGTGCCCCCTCCATTTCTTTTACATTCACTCATTGATACTTTTTCTCAAAGTCCTTCAATTTATACCCCCCCACACACATGCATACATGATCTCACAGGATTCACTACCACAGTGTAAATATTTGTATCAGTGTTATCCATTTCTATGACTGTTTGTTGCTCAAAGTGCCCAACTTGTGGCCAGTGGGAGCCCCTTCAACCTGCCTTCCATGTCATTTTCAAATGACCTTTTTGCTTCTGAGTACCTCTTTCCTTTCTGCTATAGAGATTTCAGGCTCACCTGATGTTTTTCCTGCCTCAGAATGAGGCAGAAGTCAGCTATTTCTCAAATGAGTTGCAGTTCTTTTTAGTGGGAAATGGAGCATAGAAACCAACTCTGGGAACTACATGTGCCCTGTAGTAATGCGATGTCATTGCTCTGAGATCTTGTCAGTAACCAGATTATTCTTTCCCTCCCTCCCGTCCTCTCCCCCCACCCCCATGCATGTGTGTGTGTGTGTGTGTGTGTGTGTGTGTGTGTGTGTGTGTGTGTTGTATAACTTCCTTATATATTGCTAGGTCTTCACTGGGGCAGTAAATTTTATTATTTTTTAAAAATAATTTTGAGAGCAGTTTCAGATTTACAATAATGATGCTTTCTCATAGCTGAGAGGAACAAATAAAATAATATATACCATGCCCTTTGAAAGACGTAAACTGTTATAAAGAACTTAGTGCATTGCCAATGTACTCATGTATGTTCATAGTTGATCTGACATTTGGCTTTAGAAACATGCCATAGAAATTTTCTTAGTTTGTCTGTAGTGCTAGACGTGTATGCTCTTTTGTCTTTAAAAATATCATTTGAGAATTTCCCCAGTGTAGTATGTTCAATCTTGCATGCTTCTAATAAAGTTAGAAATTCAAAGTTTGGGAGGCCCACAGTAACCTGAGAGGAATAGGCAAACATTGGCAGATTTGGAATATAAAGGTTTTCACTTTAATGCTGGCCCTTACTGCCATCAGCAAACTAAATTCCTTACCACATTTCTTACTCCCAGTGAATGCCAACATGGCAGAGTACTCAAAAAGCATTTAATCATCATGCAAGGCACAAAGCAGGTAATTAATAAGTGATTATTTCTCATAACAATGAAGCTTGTTATAATCGAAGCTATTGTTGATTCCTACAAGAAATGCTCTTCTGCTCAAAATGAAGTTTGTTCCTATTTTTAACAGAGTTTAAGTGTGAGCAATTAGAATGTAAAACTGGGTGAAGCAACAGAAAGTGACTGGCAGGGTTCAAACATCAACCCACAACATTTTCTTTTTTTCTTTTTTAATTTTTTTCTAATGTTTTATTTATTTTTGAGAGAGAGAGAGAGAGACAGCATGAGCAGGGGAGGGTCAGAGAGAGAGGGAGATACGGAATCAGAAGCAGGATCCAGGCTCTGAGCTAGCTGTCAGCACAGAGCTCGAAGCAGGGCTCAAACCCAGGATCTGCAAGATCATGACCTGAGCCAAAGCCAGATGCTCAACTGACTGAGCCACCCAGGTGCCCTTCAACACACATTTTCAACTTGCTCTGTGTCAGATGTGCTATAAACAGACATCTACTGTGAAGGATTCTATGCACAGAGACCTGACACAAAACACTAGAATCTTGGAAGCCAAAGAGACTGTAGAAACATATGAAACACTTGACCCACAAAAGATGAAAGAGACTTAATAGGAAGCTCTTTGGTTCAAGTTCACAGTGCAAGTCAGTAGAAGAACAGAGCTAGAGCCCAGGTTTCCAGACTCTCCAGATCGGTGTTATTCTTCTACGTGCACCTGTCTGTAGAGTCAGAGGACAGGCATTGGTTAAGTTAAACAATCAAAGGGCAAACAGAATGTAACCTGGTTGGATGTGGGGAAGGCAAAAGGACAAAGAGAAAATCATGAACAGATTCTTACCTCATTCACCAGAAATCCTGCCCCTAAAACTTGGCTCTTTAAGTCTGTAGTGATTCTGTGATTCTGGCTGATGTTCCGAACATGGAAACGAATGTTCTCTAGATATTTCCATGTAAATAAACTAATATAAAGGGTTCACTGCTGCCACCAAGAGTGCCAATCTCTGGGCACTCTGCTACCTGCAAAAGTATCTTTATCCTCTTATACTTATATGCTTGAACAACGGTGATACCATGCCCAGACCCTAGACATGTGCATTAAGAGTTATGTTGTCCCTCGATGGCTTTCTCAGCAAACCCTGTTCTGCTTAACTCCTAGGAAAGGCCAGTAAGAACTGAGTCTCCTTTTCTTTTTGGATTATTTAGGGTCACAGTGCAGGACAGGGGTGGGGGAAAAGAGTATTCTTTTAGAATAAAACAGAAAAACAATCTACAAAGAAAATGTTAAATTATATTAAAGGTACATATAAAGACAGACTTTTCACATGAAAAACCAAATATATACATTAAATGCATTCAAAAGTATTCTTGTGGCTAGAAGGCAAATAGAATTAAGGATGAAGGGAATAAGTAGAAAAAAAAACTAAAATAAAATTTAAAAAATTGTTTGGGGGGGTGGTAATGACAGAGGTGATATTTCACTACAAGAAATACCTATTTACTATGCACATCACTTGACCTGACTGCAAAAAGAAATAAGATTTCAGAGTTCTTAGGTCCTTGGTACAAATCTGAGCCAAAATGTTACATCCTATGGTCTTTATAAAAGTGTTCTGAAAGGGTTGTTAAAACACAAAGCACCATGAATGACTGCATTCAACCTGGAGAGCTAGGAGTGAGAGAAAGACCATGCCAACCCATACAAGATGTTCGGCTAGGTGCATGCAGTTTAATTCATAAGGCCTCACAGGTGATTATAAAATGACCACTTTGATTTTCTTTTTGCAATCACCTGCTGAGAACATGAGCATAGCGACAATTTGTGCATACCAGGTAAGTGGGGAATATTGCATGGAAGGATGTTGGTATTTTCGAACCTTCTTAGTTCAGTCACCTTTTTAATTTAACCCAGAGGAATGAGGAGAAGCCTCCAGTTAAGCCTCAGGTTTAACCCCAGGGCGGGGGAGTAGGCAGGTAGAACAAAGATTGAAGCAAGAGGAACCAGGAAGCCACCCAACAGGACCAGAGACTTTCTGCCAACAAGGACTTTTTTCTTTGCAAGGATGAACTTATACATTGAGGAAATTCAACAGCAGGCTTAATTCTTTAGGTGACTACTTAACAAAATAAAAGTAAAACATGGAAAATAGTCATACCCTTCAAAATATTTGGCCCTTGGAATTTAAAGGACATTGTCGTCATAAAATGTAAAGCTTAATTCAACTTTCACAAAAGTTCTTATTTGATACCCCTCTACCGTCCCCACACTCCATGAGTAGCCTGCTTTCAGCAGTTTTCATTTTTTGTTCATACATAAGGTATTAGCTTACTCTCCTCCCCCACCTGGCCTCTGGCCTTGAGAGAGACTCTAAGTATTAATGCAGGAGGAGAGCAGTATAGGGCAACTTTTCAGTCATTTCACTTCCTCCTTACATGTGACACCAGCTCACCCAGCAAGTCTTCATTCGGGAAATCCAGTGCAGTCACGAGAATGGGCTAAATTCTAACCCATTTTTGGGACATAATAAAACTACCTACTAGAAAAAAGCAGCTGACTCTAAGAGGCTTCTTGACAGTATGGAATAGAAGTCCAGAATAGTCCCTCTGCACCATTGCTGCACATTAGAACCACCTGGGGGAGTATTTTAAAAATATACATGCTCAAGTTCAACTCAAACTAATTAAATCAGAATCTGAGGGGGTTAGCCTCAGTATTATTAAAGCCCCTGAGGCAATTTTAATATGAAGCCAAGGGTGAGAACTAGTGTTCTAGAAGATCCAAGAAACAGATAATTAATACAATCCAGTTACTTATTAAGGGTAGTTTTCTAACAAAACATTTAATTAGTAGCTAATCAAGGCAGTTGCAATGGAGAATTAACCTCAGGCTTTGTCTTAACTGCATTTTTTGAGATCACAGTCAGATACCAATTTATAAAGTGATAGGTTGCAACAGGCTGAGAAAAATGGAACATAGTAAAGTGTGTGGGGAGATGGGGAGATGGGTAGGAATTAGCCAAAGGGAAGTACCCCCAATCCTGAGAGCAGAGACTGCATCTTGTTCGTCTTTGAATTGTCACCACCTAACAGAGCAAGTCTTCACAGAGTGGGTTCACAATAACTACCACTACCTGAATTATCAGGACAAGCTTCTTTTTGCCTGGGTTTCTCTGATGGACCTTAATACTAGAGGGTTTTTCTCCTGAAAGCCAAGGGAAAGCCATTGAGTAAGCACCTCCTGACAAGCCTGGATAGACATGTTGGGTACACACAACTAGCTAATAATTTGGTGCCCCTTAAAATGGATATTCACTTTAAATATTGCCTGGTCATTGTTTAGTAAAGAAGCAAAAGTCTCTGTTAGGGAAGGACAAGACTAAGAAGAGCTGGTGGTAGTAATCTGGGTTTCTTCCATCATGTGAACAAATTAGCTCTGGACCCAAATTTGCATATAGCATTTTGCAAAACAAAAGCCCTTCAGTTAATCCATCCTACTCAAAATAATTTTGTAATAATCTATTGTCCTTTAAGCTTATTGATGGAAGGGTCACTTCTACCATCCCTAAGTACTTTGTTGATATTCCTACTAATTACATCTGTATTTTCCCTCAAAGGGACTCTAGAAGATGAAATTTGATGCCTCTTTTACCTTTCCCCTGTTCCCCAGGGATTTACATGTGCCTTGCATAAATTGGTACCCTGGGGCTAGCATATCTCTAAATCCATCTTTTTTTCTTGATTAATTGCCGGTATCACCACACTACCTAGCAGTACCTCAGACATTTCTTGGTTCCTACTGGAAATTTCAGTTCTTTGCCAGGCCTTCTACTCATCTTCAAGTTGTCAACTCTGAGACATTGCTTGGATTCCTCATACTGACTCCAGAACAGTCACCCACTGTTCTTCCTTGGAATCCCTCTGCCTCTACTGCACTGTGATATTTGGGTATCCAGAAATTCAGCCCACTGAATGTCACCTGTGAACATTTTCTCATACTGATCTTTATCTTCTAACTCTCTTTAAAAATATATTCTAAAATATTTGCCTCAAACCCATCATTTAATAGAACTTTTCAGAACTAATTATTAAGCTCTTTTCGCTGAGGTTTCTGTGCTGTAATTCTGTGGCACTCATGCTATTCTATTTTACTGTGTACACATGAGTCTGTGTTACTTGGACTCTTTTAGTTACAAGTGACCTAAAACTCACTCAAACTGGCTGTAATAACAAAATATTTAACTGAGAGGTCAAGAAGTAGGACAGGTTTCCAGCATGGTTAAAGAAGAACTTGAGTTCCAAATATGTGTGACTCTTCCATTTTTTTTTTCACTTTGCTCTCCCCTTGTGTAGGCTTCATCATCAGAACTGGCCTCTTTCATGGTGATAAGTTGGCTGCTGGCACCAACCATAACCTCCTCCTTTACATGTGGCAGATACAGGAAACAATATCCCATAATAATTGGAAAAAGAATCTTGGGTGTTCTGCTGCCTAACGCCATTTCCAGAGAATCCCTTTACCTAAGGAAATGTTTTGCATTAATTGGTTGATGGCTGAATCAGTCACCATAGCTCTGGAGTTTGGCTTAGACCAGGGGTCAGCATTGCCAAATCTTTAGCAAAGGGTACAAATTGGCCCACAGTCCATTTTTGTAAATAAAGTTTTATAGGAACACAGACACACTCTTTTGTTTACTTTCTCACTGTGGCTACTACAAAGAGCAGAGGTGAGTAGTGTGACAGATTCTATAAGGTTCCACAAAGCCTAAAATATTTCCCTTTGACCCTTTCCAGAAAAAAAATTTGCCAATTCCTGCTTAAAATCCAGTTTGGGAATATCCATGAAACTGAGCTTGAGGGTCAGTTACAAAAGGAATGGCTGCTTTATTACTAAGAAGAGAGGATCTCAAAAGGAAAATCTTTGTCATACTAGGAAGGAAGAAGAGAGGTTCCTTGAGGGAACTGACCAAATCTAACTGATTTTCATACTCTGCACTATGCTTTGAATGGAGTTTGGCTCAATAATGATGTGTAGATTTGCTGAGTTGAATTGTTGCATTCTCTCCTGTTAACTTCCTCTTCCATTTCTTCTGGGAATGTAGATGTTGAATACTCTAGAAATTCTACTGGGTATAAAGCAAAGTTTCTCCAACTTGCTTCCTCCCTTACTTTGATAAAGGAAATTATGGGCGGTGATGTTGGGTTGGTAATCACCAACTCTGTTTATTTGTCCAAGTCAAATGTAAACCCTAAAAATGCTGCAGAAACCCTAAAAATGCTGCAGAAACTCCAAGAATAGAGTAGGAAATGCTATATTTTTTTAGAGAAAAAGAAGACTGAAAATTCTGTAATTATACATTCAGGAAGATTTCCTCATTTGCTTGTTTCTTTTCTTAACAGAAACTTTTACAAATATGAGTCAAGTTTAGAAGTATATTCTTCCTTTTTTATAGTTCCATAGTAAATGAATACTTTCCTGGAATAACTAAATTGGGTCTGTAATTTTAGTTTGGAAGATTCCTTGTGCTACTGAATGATACAATTGACATTATTTGAAATAAGAATAAAGCAAAAAGTACATGTAACATATTATTATTTATAGTTCTGCCATCAAGAAGTCATACATGTGACTGGAATATTTTTAATATACATAAGGCACATATTTTTCAGTTATTTACTTACTAAAGTGCCAATTGCATCATGAAGTCAGTACATCAAAATCATTCCAATGTGATTATTAGCAGGTGTATTTTAGCCTACTGATTTATCTTTTTCATACAATACTGATTTTGAAAGGGAAGGAGCTGGGATAAGGAAGGAAGATATAGAGCTACAAAAATTGCCTGTTAATTACAAGAAAAATTACAACAGTATAAAAATATTTATTTTATCCTAAGACCCAAAATATTCAATATTGTATGTGAATACCAAGTTGAAATTACAATGGAAAAATATTTTAATTTCCCAAACTGCATAATTTTCTGCTGAAAGAAGAAATTGAATAGATGAGAATTTGATGCTGTAACATACTCTGAGTTCAGAATCCTGCAATTTTTAAGTATTAAAATACTAAGAGATTCAAAGCTGGGCAATTTCATCTGACATTTGGATTGTCATTTACTATTCAGCTCCTTGTTTCATCACTCTCAGGGAAAAAGTACTCTCCAACTGCATACTGGAGAAGACTACTCCCCCATTTCAACTAGACGCTTCGAAGGGCAATTTCCTGCCTCCTAAGACCTCCTATCTTGTCTTCCTGTTTGGATTATGCATTGCCCACAATGGATTTCAAAACAACCTTGTAATGTTGTGGTATTAGAATCTCATTACCTGATATTTACCACCGATTTCCTTCCATTCAAAATATAATTTTACATCCTTAATTTCTTAGCATAAACAAACCACTTCCAATACTCACATCTACTTGCACACCACGGAATTGGTAATAACTCAGGTTCAGTTGTTCTAATTCACCACGGTTCTTTAGGGTTGCCTCCAGAAAGGCAGAAATTCTGTTTTTCTTTTATATAGTAACCCACTATTGCTTGAAGGCTATGTATAATTTTTCTGATTTTACAAAGATATACACCTGTAGCACTATACATATTGAAATATTTAAACTTTTACTTTGGTTTACACATTAATTTCCTAAAAAAACAAAAAAAAAACAAAAAAAAAACCAACTTTCTCCCTTTTGAAACCATTCACCACTCTGTAATTTTCATGACTTTCATTGACATTTGTCAATAGTTTCTGACTTTCCCCACACTTTACACTCAATTTCTTACTCTTTATTACTGTGAATAAGAATTTCAGACAACAGAACTGGGGGTGTTTCCCCTATTTTATAAAACATCAAAAGTTTGGATAAAAATCATGGCACTTTTTTCCTCCTGAGTTGCCTTTTGTTGCCATTCTACCTTATGGAATCTGATCCTCAAGAAGTTATTCATAGAATATGTGTAAAAGTTCTTATACATTCAACTACTTTTTACATATCAAGTCTCATTACTCCCTCCTTTCTCCTCCTCTGCTTACCTAGTCTACACATTTACTTTGTCCCCAGAAGGAATAATCACAATAAAAGTATGTTAATACTACTTTACAGTTTGGATGTTACCACATTGTAGCATTTTGGCTTATCACAGACATAAACCAGGAGATTATATTATAGTTTATAATAATCTTCTCAAATGGATTACCACACAGAAAAAGGCTATAATCCACTTCTGTTTAAAGTGTTGCCCACATAAACCAAGAAAAGGAGAGAGCAAAGTCATGGGACCTTTGTTTTTTGTTTGTTTGTTTGTTTGTTTTTAAATATTTATTTATTTTTGAGAGAGAGACTGTGAATGAGGGAGGAGCAGAGAGAGAGGGAGACACAGAATCTGAAGCAGACTCCAGGCTCTAAACTGTCAGCACAGAGCTCAACATCGGGCTTAAACTCCTAAGCCATGAGATCATGACCTGAGCTGAAAGTTGGACACTTAACCCACTGAGCCACCCAGGTGTCCCAATGTCTTGGGACCTTTGTATTTGAAGTTAAATTGACATGCGAATGCAGGTTTTGACTCTGTGCATGTGAATGTCTCTTCCCCTGTCTATATGCCAATGCACAGTTCAGAGGATCCAAGTGATAGACACTATGGAGTTTGAACAAAGAAAATGCATCAATAAAGGATGTATCCAATAGTATGAAGAAGAGAGAACATATACAGTGTAGTCCCACAGGTACATTAAATGAGTGTTAGTAAAGAAATTAACCAGATAAGATGAAGTAGAATTTCTTGATTATTGCAGTAAAAGATTTCTAACTCTACTGAGTAAGTCTTGAAGTAAATCAGACCTTGTTTAACAAATAAATCTCAGTAAGTCTGAGATTTTGAAGTCTGGTTTCAGCAGAGAGGCTTGACTAGAATTGAGTAAAGATGTTGGTGTAATAGTTCAGGGTTGGTAAAAAACAGCAAGGTGAAGATTTTGAGGTGAGGGATTCAAAGAATGTTAGGGAGTAAATAGTCCACTGATACTTTCTTTTGAAGATTTAATGAGTCTTTTAGAAAGTTTCTAGAATGAATAATAAAGTTGTTGGCAACTTTTTTTTATATTGCTGGTAAGGGTCTCCTGGAATAATAATAATAATGTCATATTGATGTAGACTATGACAATACTAGATCCTATATTTATTATTTCTATAATCTGGCAAAACATTTACTGTCTCAATATCTCATTTTCCCCATCTGTAAAATGGGAATGCTTTTTACTTGGCTGTTTGTGAAGACTGAATGAGATATTTGTTAGGTTCTGGCTCGGTATTTGACCTAAGTCTTCCACAAATGCTATTTTTTCCCTCTTTCCTAATTTCTGGACTCAGGCTCCAGGGATTTAATCAGATTTTATTTTTTTATTCTATTTTTTTAATAACTGGAAGTTTCACCCATTTCCCCTGTCCCCGCACCCTCCCCAGGCAACCTCCATTCTACTCTCTTTTTTTAAATTTTTTAAATGTTTTATTTATTTTTGATACAGAGCATGAGAGGGGGAGGGTCAGAGAGAGGGAGACACAGAATCCGAAACAGGCTCCAGGCTCTGAGCTAACTGTCAGCACAGAGTCCGACGTGGGGCTCGAACCCACGAACGTGAGATCTGACCTGAGCTGAAGTCGGAGACTTAACCGACTGAGCCACCCAGGCACCCCTCCATTCTACTCTTGAGGGCAATGGCCTCAAGTTCCATCCATGTTGTTGCAATGGCAGGATTTCCGTATTTTTTGTGGCTGAATAATATTTCATTGTATATGTATACACTGCATTTTCTCTGTCTGTTAATCTACTGATGAACCTTAAGTTGTTTCCATGTCTTGGCTATTGTGAATAATGCTGCAAAGAACATGAAGGTGCAGATAGATCTTCAATATAATGACTTAATTTCATTTGAACCTACATCCAGAAGTCGAATTTCTCAATCATATGATAATTCTACTTTTAATTGTTTGAGGATGCTCCATACTACTTTCCATAGCAGCTGCACCAATTTGCATTTCCACCAACAGTGTACATAGGTTTTCTTTTGTATCCTTTTGCTTTAGCCAGCTTTTAAATCTAACCCAAGAGTTCCTTCCATCTACTTTCCTACATCCCAGAGCTGCTGTAAATAATGATACAACTCTCCCAACTGCTCTTTTACAGGATGTTGTGGGAAATTGGTACATGAGATCTTTTTATTTTAAACTTTTAGTTGTAATCATCTTGGGGGAAATAGATGTGAAGAAGTTGTACGTGTTCCAGATAGTTCAGGAAATTTGTGTCACGGTTATTCCCAGATTTACTGAAACACCCAGGCTGGGCCTTTCTTTTATTTAGCCTGGCAAAACTATTTCTTAAAAGGGTCCCAGAGATTTAATTCATATATTTTTTTAAGTGACTGATAGCTCAATATGTTACTATAACAGGGCAGTGTACATACCAATTTACCAACTAAGAGACTGTATATACAAATGAACAATGACCAAATCATACATGACAGTAGAAATCTGACCCACAATCTCTGGAGCAACCAGTCCAAGAAGCCAAACCACAACTTCCGCAGTAATTGTAGGACTTGGTCAATGACTGCCAGCTTACCTATTATCTGCCTCCCACTCAAATCAGAATCAGTCAAGAAAGCCAAACATGATCTCTAAAGCAATCAAGTAGATGCTGTGCTTCTAATTAGCCTAACTTGCAGGACAACAACCACCAATCAGAGCATACCTAAAACCTTCCCCTTCTCTTTCCCCCTGTTTTTACTATATTGCTTTCCCACTACCTAGCCTGTCTTTGAGTTTCTGCCAAATACAAAGACTCCTTTGCAGTAAAAACTCTGAATAAAGAACCTCTGATTGTTATAATTTAGGTGGTCATTTGTTTATACACATAAGACCTCAGCAAAATCCAGGGTCCCCAGTCACTTCTAGAGAGCCATTTACTAAACATATCACTCAAGTGTGAACCCCTAGTTCCCTCTTATTCTTCCAGCCTTCATTGACTTGACCATACTCAACAGAGGCAAACTACACTCCTGCCAATGGATCTCACCAGAAGTCAGTATTAACATGAGAGGCTTTCTTTATCACTTTAGTTAGCAGTGTTCATGTTGAAGTCCCACTGATGGACCCCATGAGTTCAAATATGTATCTCTAAGAAGTAGGCCTCAGCAACAGAACACAAGTAGGTGACAAAGAAATTTAGGTTATGAAACAGAACAATCAATCTCCTACTTACCGAAAATCAGGCCTTAAGGTTTATGACAAAACATCTGATTTATGACCCCATTTTTGTTGGCCAGAGAAACACCCAAGTGTCTTCTTAGGTTTGAAAAGATATTTTTTGTGAGATTTAATGCTCAAAGAAATCCTGTGACATCAATAGATGAGAAAACCAAAGTTCAAATACATGAGTGTGTCCACCGCCAACCAAAAATTATCTGGATGACTACCAAAGACAAAAGCCAGAAATTCAAGTCCAGATGGTCTATTCAAAGTCTAATGTTCTCTCTGTTACACGCTAACAAAGTACATAGTGTGTTTCTGAAACAATTTCACATGAGAAACCAATGTCAAGCTCATAGAAATGAAGACATATTAAGTTAAATCAACATGAAATTAATTAGTTCTTCCATTGTACTAGATAGAGCAGGAGATCTGTATGATGTCTGTTTTGACTGCGATCATGCCCCTTAGCACATTGTTCCATAATCATCAGATGGTCTTCAGTGTGCCCTTGATGTGAGGGACTGTGATTTTTCTTTTTCTGTCTCCAGTCTTAACAATTTATAGCACATCATAGACTCACAATAAATGTTTGCTGAATAAATGTAGAAATTTTGTGAGGCAGTCAAGAGATTTCAAACCAAAAGCTGTGTTTGAACAATCTATGGAATTTAGTCAGGTCATTTAATCTACCTGGAACTTGCACTAGATTAGTGCTTTTCAACTATTTTTTTTCATTACTTATTCCCTTAAGGAGTCTTCTTTAGATATTTTTAAAAATAGTCACTGTTTCATAATGTTTTAGTATATCAGTTTATCTAACACATGTATACCTATGTTTTATACATAAAAATATTAAGATTTTTTTCTTACCCTCCAAGAACCAATATTGTCCCCATTGAAAATATATAGCACTACATGGTTGATGTCTATCCAAACTAAAAAATGTTATAATTTTTCGATTTCTTAAGTTTTAAAGTTATTACAAATGATGTGTTGATCTTAAGGTTGGTAAGGAGCCATGTGAAACCCAAAGAGGTGATTGATAGTAAAAATTATAGAATCAGGGCAAGATAAAAATTATTCTGATCATGTATAATCAGTCTGCCTCTATTCTAAGCATGGACACCGACTTTTGACCAGAGATCAAAATCTTCTTATGGTTATAGCTTTCCAGTTTGTACCATTGATCTCACAGAGGCTCTCATGCCGGTAGGCCTTACTCGGAAATGATGTACACTAAAGCAAAAGCCTCCAATCATGAATCAGATCCCGGAGTGAGCAAGCCAAAGTCTCTAAAAGTGAACTGCTCAGCAGGGACTCTAACAATGCATCTTCAATTTGAACATTCAGATTTTTTCCTAAGTATTTATACACATCTTGGGTAATCTCTTGGCTTAAAACCAAGTAACAAGCATATTCTTACAATGAACCTAATTAATAATTTGTGCCTGGATTTATACTGCATTACAGTTGAATAAAGATTAAAAGAATAATTTGTCCTCCTCAACACTACATGCTACTCTGAATTTGTATAGGCTCATTTTTACATTTTTTTTTTAGAGAGTGTGTGTGCAAGCAGGGAAGAGGGCAAAGGGAGACAGAGAGAACTTTAAGCAGGCTCCAGCATGGAGCCTGATGTGAAGCTTGATCCCATAACCCTGGAATCACAACCTGATCTAAAATCAAGAGGCAGATGTTCAACCAACTGAACCACCTAGGTGGCCCTCAATTTCACCTTCTTATACAATAATTCTCTGAGATTTCTCTCTCTCTCTCTTTCAATCCCTCTCTCCCTCAAATCTTCCCTCCCTCCCTCCCTCAGAATGTTCCTTTATGAACCACAGACAAATGAATCCTACAACAAATCCAAGCTATATCATAATAGGTCATGATGAAACATTAGAGTGATACTGACTTCAAAAATATTGCCATGGTAACCAGCAAAATTTAGATTTGAATGCAATGAGAGAAAATGACTATCTCTCAACAAACAAAAGAAAAAATAACAGTCAAGGGTATGGAGTGATCTTGCCTTAGTAATCTGATTAACAAAGCTCTCCATAAGGAGTATCGCTCGGTGGTACCATTGCCCTTCACTTCCTTGGCACCGAAATGAATAAACAGTGGGACAAAGAAAACAAACTATGACTGAGTAATAAGCTAATAAATACTCTGGTTATAAAATATAGTATTTGGTGCTTTGTTGCCAGTGACTGTACTTTGAATGAACAGATTTCAGTATGGGTTTAAAATTGTTTTAATGTACTAAAAAGGGAGAAATGTCAAAACCCAGATTTAGTCCATCTGTGGTAATTTTAGCTCATGAAGGTCACAGGTCTCTGCTCAATATAATTTCAAAGTCTATGCTCCTTTCACCAGACTTCCCTAAATAACATCAAGTCAAACTAATCCCCAGAAGTTTTCTCCAGGTAATCACTTCATCACCCACTCAATCAGATGGGCTTTCCATGCAGTTCATCTTTTTTTCCCAAGTGTTCAGATTTTCAGATTTGGTTGTACAAATCATTAGAATACACTTGCCATTAAAAGATATATGTGCTGTTGCATATTTGATGATATTGTTTTGAAGTTGGAACCATCCTGTTTGAAAACAGCAGTTGCCATAGGAACAGGTTTTCCAACTAGATCTTACAAGGAGAAGTGTGTCATAAATAATTGGCAATGCCCTGAGGGAGCTGTTAAACACCCAAAGAAAGGCAAGAAAAGAAAAAGAAGAGAGATGCCAGAGGACAGCCATAGAGTGACATTCCACCGGGAAAAGGCCGATGCTATCTAAATACCTAGATTCCAATGAAGGTAATAAATTAAACTTTAAGATTCCAAATCAATATCTGAAATGCAGTGCTGAGTTAATTCTAGTGTAGACCTAAAAGAAAAGTGGTCATAAATAAAAGACCACAATCACATTCTGTATTAATAACTCTCCCATCCAGGAGTGAATTAATGGCACTCAGTTCCCTGTTACATAAATGTAATAACATAACTCAAAAAAAAGCATATATTATGGTTCAAAGATTTGTTCCTAAACACACAGATTTCTCTTCAGGAAGAGCTACTCTGCCATAAAGTGTTTGGCAGCCAGGATGCAGAAACTGGCCCAATGGTGTGATCCAGAAGTGCAGGGAGTTGAGACTCAGGCCCTTTGCTCTGGGCTCTCTCCTTTGTTGCACAGGGTGTTGACTTTTAATCTTATTTCTTCCTCTCATTTTTCCTCCAAGCCCTCTCCTCTCACGTTAATCTCTAGCTCCAGCCCTAGTTCTAGCCCTGCTGATTTTGCATAAGAGAAGTCATCGTCACCTGGGATTGAAACCCAGGTCAAAAATGTAGACTGGAGACCTGGAGTTCCTATGGAAGAGGGAAAGCTATTCTCAGCCATATTTATTGAAAGGACAGACCTATAAGGAC
Organism: Suricata suricatta; assembly: GCF_006229205.1. Classification (NCBI taxonomy): domain Eukaryota; kingdom Metazoa; phylum Chordata; class Mammalia; order Carnivora; family Herpestidae; genus Suricata; species Suricata suricatta. The sequence goes on along the minus strand of NC_043703.1, from coordinate 137,142,061 downwards.
TCTCTTTACGTGGACCATGGCCTAGGTTTAGTTGAAAACTGAAAAACAAATCAGACCCTGGCTCTGCATCAGAGTTCCTCTTTCTCATTCAGGCTCTGATTGGTTCTAGAAGCCTCTTTAGGGGTGGGCTGCTCATTGGATGAAACCCTGGAGCCAACAAGCACACAGTGCCTTCCTTAGTCTCCTTTACGATAGCTGTAATGGGCTGGATTATTGTCAAACATAACTACTATATACTAACAGAACACAACAAAATTATTTAAGAAAACGCAGACCATATACCCATAGATAAGTTTCCAAAGTCCTTGATGGTAATAGCCCTATTGAATCCTCAGAGTCAGAAGGTACTTGTCCCTTCTTTCCTTTTTTGCTGTCTTCCTGTGGTGCATGTGGTTTACACAGGTCAAAGATGCAAACCTGAGTTTTATTCCAAGGAGCATGTTTGTTGTACTGCCTAGAAAAAAATCATTAAGCCCAATGATTTTGACAGCAATTAGGGCAGCTTTTTTTCAATCTAGAGCCAGAGACAGGGCAGGCAAAATAGTCCTTTGAAAATAAAATGCATTGCTGCAATTACAAAGAGAAAGAAAAAAAGAAGGAGGAAACGAGTTGGGGAGGAGAAGGAAGAGAAAAAAACACTGCAACCTTTTGTGAAGTGCTTTGTACAAAGAAAGACATTCTTAAATTCTCTACACTAAAGCCCAGGATATATAGTGGATTAAGATTCTTTTTGAAAGTCTGTAAGTTCTGCAATTGAAGACCATGTGTCTGAGAGTTCCTTAAAAGTACCAATATGACTGTGTTCAAATAAGTAAGCACATAAAGTATACTCTGATCGCAGAAAGTAGAAACCAGAATAAATAGAGCCAAAGATACATTAAAGATTAAGAAATCATAGTTAAGAATTTCATAAGAAAATACAACACATTAAATAATTAATTTATTATTTTATTATTATTAAACTAATTCTAACTCATTAAAATTAATTTTAAATAACAATAATGTTGAATTGCACAGTTTTCCTTCTGTTTCATCTCACTTTCCTTTGGGCCCAGCCAAGAGCCTAGGTCTGTGGGAGCTGATAGTCTGAGGGCCATGGGATCTACCCAGGGCTGCTGGAGCAGAGCCAGGGAGAACTGGGGTGGAAAGGTGGAGTTCCCAGAAGCCCTAGAAGCCTAGTGCTACAGAGACACCTGAGGTTGTAGGATTGCCTAGTGCCATTAGAGTGGATAGGCACCATGGTGAGCTGGGGGCCTGGATTTTTGGGAGACCCCAGGGAGCCACTCTGGGGCAGACCATCTCTTGGGAGATGAAAGCCATCATTGGGAGCAATGAAGTTGGTGCTCACTTCACTCTCCTTCCACAGGGAAATTGTTTCCCTCTATGCCAGGTTGCTGGGACTTGGGTGATGGGTGATGGAGTATGTAAATCTACTATTCGTACTCTCTTCCATGCATTTTTTTAAATGTCTGTGCTCCACCCAGCTGCTGTAATACTTCACATGAAAACTTTGTTTCTTTTGACAGTATTTTTATGGCTCTGGCATATGGACTACAAAATCCCTAAGCTTGAAATTCTACAGAAATCAATTTAATACCTAAGGACAGCCATCTGGGGCTGTTTTAATGACTTCCATCCATTAACATAGAAGAAGTCAAGAAGAACATGAGTAAAAACCAAAAATATGGGCAGAAATTGGAGAAGCACACATAGATAACATCTATCATTTCTGCTTAAACACTTTGCACCAACTCTACGAAGTATTGATGACCTAAATGAGGTGGCCCTAGAAAGAGACATCTTGAAAAAGAAAATGCAGTGTGATTTAGTGATTGAAAGAATGATGGAATCTAAATTCACTTTAATCAAAGATTTTGAACTAGGCAATTTGCACACACACACAAAACATTTTTTAATTCCATGAATGGAAAAAGGGAAATGGAGAGTGAATTTGTTTTGGGGGTAGAATGATTAAGTCAGCCTCTAGGTATGTTTCACCTAATGTGACCACATAGCACAATCATGGGGTAATCATAGCACAAAAACAAAGGATGGGGCTAGAGGCATAACTTCTGATGCCATCATTAATACAGCTAAAAGTAGATAGAGGTGATTCATATTTTAAGGCAGTATTTTGAAAGCAGAGACTGAACAACAGAATAAATAAAGCTGTTTGAGGTTTTGCTTTAAACAACACTGTCTTTCTTGTAGATAACATAGAAATAGTTCTCAAATTTTATACGATGTGATAATCTGTAACTTTAAATTGGAGGTTTGGGGCCATTTTTGTTTAATGTTTTGATATGAATGAATTTGACTCTCCATTGCCATTTGTTATATTTTAGTTCAATATGTTTTTTGTTTCTCCACTTATTTTTCTGGACTCCTTTAGGATTAAGCGAATACTTTTTTTAAAATTTTTTAATGGTTTTTATTTATTTTTGAGAGACAGAGAGAGATAGCACCAGCAGGGGAGGGTCAGAGAGAGAGGGAGGCACAGAATCTGAAGTAGGCTCCAGGCTCTGAGCTAGCTGTCAGCACAGAGCCCACACGGGGCTCCAACCCACGAACCATGAGATCATGATCTGAGTCAAAGCCGGAAGCTGGACGCTTAACCAACTGAGCCACCCAGGCACCCCAAGCAAATACTTTTTGATTTTCTATTTCAATTCCTCCATTGGCCTGTTAGCTGTACCTCTTTATATTGTATTTTCTTTCTTTTCTTTTTTTTTTTCTTTGTTAGTTGTTCTAGGAATCACAGTATGCTCCATTTATTCATCCTAATCTACATTGTCCTACATTATATAAAACATGATATATTTATGGGGCTCCTGGGTGGCTCAGTCGGTTGAGCGTCCGGCTTCGGCTCAGGTCATGATCTCACAGTTCGTGGGTTCGATCCCCGCATTGGGCTCTGTGCTGACAGCTAGCTCAGAGCCTGGAGCCTGTCTTCGGATTCTGTGTCTCCCTCTCTCTCTGACTCTCCCCTTCTCGCATTGTCTCTCTCTCTCTCTCTCTCTTTCTCTCTCTCTCTCAAAAATAAATAAAACATTAAAAAAACATGATCTATTTATAGCACTCTGGCTCCATTTACTTCCTACCTTTGTGTTTTTGTCATAGGTATTAGATACAGATTTTATAAATCCCACAACACAGTATTACAAGTTTTGCTTAAAACTGTCATGTCTTTTTTAAAAATTGAACAAATAAAAGAAAACATGTAGAACTGTACATTCATTCACATATTTAGCATATATAATACTTTCTCTTATGTCATGTAAATTAGAATTTCCATTTGATCTCATTTTCTTTAACTATAAAGAACTTACCTTAGCATTTCTTGTAGTGCAGGTCAGCTAGAAATGAATTCTCTATGTTTTATCTATCTGAAAATTCTTTTATTTGTTTATATTCTTTTTAAATATTCTTAACATTTAATTATTTTTGAGAGAGAGAGAGAGAGAGAGAGACAAGAGTGTGAGTGGGGGAGGGGCAGAGAGAGAGAGAGGAAGACACGGAATTTGAAGCTGGCTCCAGGCTCTGAGCTGTCAGCACAGAGCCCAACACAGGGCTTGAACTCATGAACCATGAGATCATGACCTGAGCTGAAGTCAGAGGCTTAACTAACTGAGCCTTCCAGGTGCCCCTGGTTTGTTTTTATTCTTGAAGAATATCTTTGGTGGATATAGCATCTCAATTGACAAGTTCTATTTTTTTTCCTTCAGCACTTTAAAGATATCACCCCACTGATTCTGAGCTTCATAGCTTCTGATAAGAAGTTTGCCATCATTTTGTAAGTAATGGGTTATTTTCTCTCTGACTGCTTTCAAGATTTTCCTTTTATCTTTGGTTTCCAGTAGTTTAAATATATTTAGAGGTGTGACTTTTCTTTGTCTCTCTCTGAATGAAATTTGCTGAGCCTCATAAATGTCAAATTTATATCCTTCGTCCCATTGGAAAAATTTTTGGCAATTGTTTCTCTAAATTTTCTCTGCTCTATTATTTATTTCTTCACCTTCTGGTTGAATTGCATATATATTTGACCAATCATTAATATTTTAGGTCTCACAGAGGATCTTTTCTTTATTGTATTCATCTTCCTCTCTTGTCTTTAGTTGGATAATTTTCAATGATCAATCCTCAAATGCAATAATGTTTTCCTATGCAATCCAAAATTTTCTTTTCAGATATTGCACTTTTGGTTTTAAATGGTTCAATTTTTATATTTTTAGAATTCTTATTTCTCTTTTGAGTTTCTCCAGCTGGTCATTTGGTATAACCACATTTTTTAAGTCTTTGAAGATGTACATAATATCTTTTTACAAATCTTTGTCTCCTAGTTCTTAGATTTAGTTTTGAATGACCTTACTTTTCTGGGCTATGATGCTATATCCCTGTTTCTTCTCATGTCTGGTGGTGCATAGTGTATGCATTAAATTGTGGACAAGAGATCGTGGGGAGTCTGAATTATGACTTCACCCTTTAGAGGGTGTTGGTTTGTGTTCTGTCAAGCAATCCAATTACTACGGGATGATATTTGGTTGTCTCAAAGTTACTCCTATGATCTGTTGTGGCAGATTTCTTTTGGGTTTGAATTTAGAACTGTAGTATGTTCTTTACCATAGATATGATAATATCCATAAAATATCCAAAATGTGGTCATTTGTGAGGTCTCCAACACTGACAGTTCTGGCTGCCTAGAGAGGCTTCTCCACTCTAACGGGGCTAGAATTCCAAAGTCTTCCAGAACTGGAGAACCTCTAATATCAGCTGACCTCTTTCAAGTCTCAGTCTTTGCAGGAAATCTCTGGTAGCCCTTGTAAATACTCCTCTGCATTGTGTGCAACTCAATCCTTGGCCAATTATATATGACGAACTCCCACATAGATGTCTGGGTTCTTCTCCCTCTGGTCAGCTACCCCTTCTCTAGTATGCTGACCCACAAACTTCAACTATTTAGGCAGCATGGAATTTTGATCCTCTGTTTCCTCAACCCAGAAATTTAGCCCATTCCTCTGCTTGGGCTCCATCTCTCTGTTGTACAATAGCAAGTGCCATAGGTGAAAATCCAGGGAAATCTTGGTAAATCACTGGGCTTATATTGTGTTTGCCCTTTCTCAAGGATCATAGTCCTACTTTGTCTTTTGTTCAATGTTTGAAAAAGTTGTATTGTATATTTTGTTCAATTTCATAGTGTTTTGTTTTGAGAAGGCAAATTACCTAGTGGCCAAAACCCAAAGTCACCTGGGTCTTTTTTTTCTTCATGATCGCTATCAGCCCTTGACATACTATAGTCTTTTATTTGATTTTCTTATTATAAGTCTTCTCCTATCCTACCTTGATTGAAATGTCCAAGAGAGCCAATATTTTGTTTGTTGTTTAATGCTCTAACTACCTCATCTAGACTAGTAACTAATATATATGAGCTTTTTAAAAATGTCATTCATTATTCAAATAATTAGTGAGCAATTTGTATAATCTCACTCCATGACTTCATGTCCATAATCTCACATACTCTCAGTAAGGTGGCTTTTTAAAACAATATTACAGGTTTTCATTTCATTTCTATAATTGTAAAACAAGGATCCCCAAACTGGTATAACTCAGCTAACAATTCTTACCAATATTTAATTGTCAGAGTAGCAGCAGTATCCTTGTAGGGTCTGTTTATATCCATCATTGTTTGCCACATTCCAAATTTATCCTTTTGTTATGAAATGTATCATACCTGTGAATATGGATGTGTGTATACTAGTGTACATAGTGTTTTGAATAGTTTCAGAAATAATAATTAAATAAAATATATGAGCCAACTACCCTAATTATGAAACTATCCATTACTATTAATTTTGAGGATCCTTGATTTTATCACTTTCCCTCTTCAACACTTTCCTTTTTATCATTTTATAGAACAATTGCGCATCCAACATTTGTGGTGCTTCTAGTTTTTTGGCTATACAAAAATCATTCTCAGGATGATCCCAGACATGTCTTCAGGTGTAACATTAAAGTTTCTGTAAGGAATATATACCTAAAAAGGAATTTTAGAGGTCTTTGGTATGGAAGTATTAAATTTAAAAGATAATTTTAAATAGTTTTCCAAAGGGGCTGTTCAAATATACACTCCAAATGCAGCTCATGAGAGTTCCCAATGCTCAGTATACTTATCAATTATTTAGTACGATCAGATTTATAAATTATAGCCATTCTGGTGGGTGAAATGTTATTTCACGATGCTTAATTTGCCTTTTCCTGTTTACAAATAAGGCTTAATATATTTTCATGTTTGCAGACCATGCGTATTTCCCCACTACAAAGTGTCTATACATACCTATTGCTCATTTTTTTCTTTTATGTTGCTTCCCTTTGTTGATTTATAGATATCTTTATATAGTATGGGTACTCATAATCTCTTTATTTTAATGTTTACCAAATAGCTTCTCCGCACTTGTGGCTTTTCTTTTTCTCTTTGAAATGATTGCTTTTGAAGGACAGAAGTTGTTAATGTGAATGTAATCATATTTGTCAGTCTGTACCCAGCTCTTTTGTGATAAGGATTATTTGTGTCTTGTTTAGAAATCTTCTTATATCCCGAGGATAAGCTCCTCCTCTCAAGTTCTTTTCTAAGATGTTTACAATTTCACCTTTCTTGTGGAAATCCTTGTCCCAACAGGATCTGGTTTTTGTATACATGAGGTAGAGATTCATATTCATTTTTTCATATGAATAAGCAGTTTTCCTAATGTCATTTCTGGAATGGTTCTTTCTGTACTCTCTGTCCTGCAACACCAATGTGTTTAATTATCAGATTCCCATATATCAGCATGAGTCAAACCATTTTTAAGCCCAATATTCTGTTCTATTTTACTTGAGCTAATGGATCTTTTTTGGGGGTGCTGCTGTAGGCATAGTGCTTCTACCTACATTTTTGTAGTCTCTTTACCTTTTTATATTTTTCTGGCTTTAACTCTCAGCTTTATATTCACAAGAAAGAGAACCTCATGGGTGCAAGTCAATCAACTATCTATCTACCCCAAGTTCTATAATATATGGTAGGGATCAGGATGTTCCCTAAGCACAGATAGGGCCGCTAGAGGCCCCACCTTTGCCTCCACAGAGGGTGACACGATTGTGGGAAAGGGAGCCAGCCCAGGGCTTTCTGCTCTGACAAATGTCAAAGCAGGATACTGTACCCATATGCAGTTACGAAAGAATTTGACTAAATTCTTTTTAGAAACTGCTCAAAAAATAGCCCCAAATAATTATAACAGTGAAATATCCTTTGTTTATCAATGAGACAAAGATTTATACAAATTATAATTGATAATATTCCAAAGGATGCAATGGAAGGAGCATGCCTTCATGAGGATAGGAACTGAATTCTATACAACTTTTCTACATAGCAAATTTGAAGTATTTGTCAAACACTTTAAAAAGGTATGTATCCCATAAATGAATAATTCTAAGACAGAATCTTATGAGAATAATCATAGGTTTATGAAAGATGTCTTAGGTCAAGTTCTTCATAAGCAGAGCACAAGGCAAAGAATTTTTTCCAAGTGATTTATTAGAAGAAGTGCTCCTAGGGGAAAGCAGTAAGCAAGCAGAAGAAGCAGGAGAGAGAGAAGAGAGGAAGCATAGCAAGGGTGTAGTTGGAGGTAAAGGTTCAGCCAAGCTGCAGCCAATCCCCCAGGGAAACTTTGAAGTTGAAGTCATGCCTCAGAGTTGTCCTACCAGAGGCAAAGTTCCTGTGCAGTCATATCCGGGCACCTGCTAGGCATTATTTAAACACTGAATTTCCCAGGCACGTAATGACAGTGTCACAACAGTTATATTATTTGCAGTTAATTATAATGGCAAAACAAAACAAATTAAAAGAGCCACAATTATATAATAGTAGAAAATGGTAAAAAAAATAATAATGTCATTAAATATCTAGTTTTTTAATAAAATGGCATTATATAGGTGAGATAAAGAAATAGGAATACATATGCAGAAATAGATATATTTCTACCCTATACTCTATATTTTCACTATTATTTACTATTATAAGTTCACAGTACAGTTTTGGAGAAAGTGAAAGCAAGTGAGAAAGCAAAAGAGAGAAAGAGAGTTCTCACATTAATGTATATAAATGTAAATGTGCAAATTGCATCAAGCTTAATGCCAGTCCCTCCTGGACTTGGAAACTATGTGGGAAATGCCTCTCCCACCTCAACTCCACTTCATCCATTCAGCATCTGGCTACTTGTTCCCTGTTGCACAGAGCAAAGGTTATCCTACAGCCTTTGATGTGGACACCCTGATGATTCTAAATTCTGTGTGTGTGTGTGTGTGTGTGTGTGTGTGTGTGTGTGTGTGTGCGCGCGTGTGTGTGTACATGCTTTGATTTCCACAGGATAAATCAACAAAACTGTCCTGTGTGGTACATTGGAAATTGTAACTGAGAACCATTGTCATAGATGAAACTGAAAAATATTGAGCAAACTTTAGAAAGCCCTGAGTGAGCTACAGGGGAAAGAAGTGAGCTGCTTCTGCTTCGGGTGACTGCCTCAGGAAGGAGGTCTGAGCTGCCATCTCTCCAGGATGGTGTCTCACAGTTGCCGGTGCACATCCCCACAGGAGACACACTGGGGAGTCCCCTACCGCAGCTCCACGCGTAAGCCAATGTCCATCCCCGTGATCAAGGCATTTCTTTCAAAAGGCTACACAGTTGTTCTTTTGAATTCAAGTGATTTCAAGTCCAGTAAAAGCATTACTTAAATGAAAGGCCAAACCGTTTTGAATGATCGAAATCTTAAAATTCATTTGTTTCAAAATCTTCCTCTACATAAAAAATGCCCTTTCACATTTGGATATCTCCATATTGGCCCAGTGAATTTTTTGTGTAACCTCACAATATGTGGCTCAAATTAAGATGAAGCATGAGACATTTCAGCAAATGGGACTTAAAAAAATAGAAAGAGAAGGAAAAGGAAATAGGAGTTTTAAATAAAAATGACTTTTCCATCCATAAATATAGGGTTGCCACTTTCACATTATTGTACAATCCATTTAATGTCCTTGGGTAACATAAAAGAACTTTATCATTCATTGCTTATATCTATTTCAAGCAACATTCTTCTGATTTCTAATTTTTAAGTGAATTCTAGATTGGACCAGAATATGCAATAACATACGCATACACAAAACCACCTCACATTCCTTACATTGGGTTATATTTTACTGTAGTTAGAATCCTTATAGTAACGTAGCATCTAAAAATGTATTTGAAACTATAAATTAGTATTAAAAATTACATTTTGTTTTATTTCTTCCAACTAAAACAATATGCTTCATTTTAAAGTTAAAGATGATCATTCCAAACATAGGTACCAAGAGCATTATCCTAACTATTAGTAAGAGATTTACTTTGAAAGATAAACTTCTACTCTTCATCACTGTATCAGTGTTCCAGGGGTACCATAACAAAATAATCACAGGCTGTGAGGTATACACAACAGAAAGGTAGTTTCTTACAATTCTAGAGGCTGGAAGTCAGAGATCAATGTGTTGGCAGGGTTGGTTTCTTTTGAGGCCTCTCCTCTTGCCTTGTAGATGGCCATCTTCCTTTTTTGTCTTCAATCATATTCCCTCTGTTCCTGTCTGTGGCAAAATTTCCTCTTCTTATAAGGACACAAGTCATATTGGATTAAGACCCACCCAAATGATCTCATTTTACCTTAGTCACCTATTTATAGACCCTGTTTCCAAATAGAGTCAACATTCTGAAGTATTGAGGGTAACCACTTCAATATGAATTGGGGGTAGATAAAGAAGTAATTCAGTCCAGTCACCTACTAGCACATGATATTTCTCAAAGAAAAGTAAGTGGACCTTTAGCTGGCTTGTGGCTGTTGACTGCAGAAGGGTTAAACCATAGGATCCTGATTATCTCACAGGACAGAACATAGTGATGCCTCTGTAGAGCTGTAAGAAACATGAACACTCAACCAACCTATCTGTCTATGTCTTCTCAACTAGCACCCAATACTTCACCTCTGAGGAAGAGTGTGCCTTTGTAACAGAGCAGGCTCAGTATGAGGGAGGCATGATGTTGGCCCATAGAATGAATGCAGCCTACACAGAGATCAAAACAAAGACACTGGTTTCATCAGCTCCCCTAACCACCACAAATAAACAAGTTAAAAATTTGGGAGTTTTGGGGTGGTGGGTGGGGAATTTACCAATAAATTCTATCCTGTTTCACTAAGGTAGTTTAAGTTCCCAATCAGGGTTAAATTTTATGTAAGCTTACCGTTATGTTTATTTATCCTAAAAAAAAGTTTGCTTTAATTTTTTTAAATTTTCACACATTATTTCCCTCTTGTGAAATAGATTCTATTCTTCCTTCATGTTCTCCAATTCTACTTATTTTCTAAGACCTAATTCCAACCCCACCTCTGGTGATTCCTCTTCAAATATTTTAGCTTAGATTTCTCTCTCATCTCTTTGCTTAACAGGCAGTGTAACATATTTTGTTTTTGAATATTTTTGTTTAATTTATGCCTTATGAGTTGTGTTGCTCCCAGCCAGACAATAAAATTGGAAAGAGTAGAGATTATAGTTTCCAGTCCTCTGTATACAGCTGAGGGGATATAGTAGGTTTGGGTATATATACATTGACTAGTGCACTGGAATATGTCCATCATGACCATTGTTCACAAGATGATATCTGTCTCTTAACAATCACTTATCGTCTAGTAGGATAAATTCTCAATGAAATGAGCAATAGCAATATGTTTGATATGTATTTTTAGGGTAAAGCATGAGCAGTGAAAATGTGGAACCACTGAAAGGTGTTATCTACAAGAGAGATGTGATTAAGTTTCATTTTTAAAACTCACTGTGGGCACTGTGGCTTGATATGTGGAGGCTACAGCAATAACCTGGCAAGAAATTTTAGGGGCCAGACTTGGCTAATGGCAGGAATAGAAAGAGAAAAGTACAGTGGCTAAACATTTCGGAGGTGCAAGCAGTAGCCACATCTGTGGAGCATAAGAAAAAAATCTTAAGTGGCGTGCACATTTTAGGCTTAAACACCTGAGTGGGTAGATACAATATTTATCAAAAAAAACAAAAACAAGAAAAATGGATATGAGCGGAAGATGATGGCTTCATGTCTGGTCTTGTTGAGCCTGAAGTAGTAAATATCCAAGTAGAAATGTGGATAAATTATGCTAATCTGACTCATGACCTAATGGCCTCCCAAAAAGCCATCTTCTAATACTATCACATTGGGGGTTAGTATTTCAGTAGATGAGTTTAGAGGGACACACATATTCAGTCTCTCACAGTGACCTAAATTATTGTTATAAAATAGTAGAAGAGCCAAATTACTGTTGGAAGAGTGAATGAAAGGTAATAAAGTAGACATTGAAGTAGAGATCATCTTTTAATTGACATCTATACTTTTTCTTCACTGTCTATACCATAGATTCTATTACAGAGTTACTTGTTTCTTTAAGACAATGTAAAACCCAATCAAAGTTAGTAAATAGTAAATGCAGATTTACTATTATTTTTAGTTACCAAAAATATGATTAGAAAAAAATATTTTTAAAAAATCTTTAAGGTGAGTTACAAAGACCTCTTTGCTTTGTCCCTTGTGTGGCTGAATGCCTTTATCTTTAGTTATTCTCACCAGCATCTCATCATATTTTTATCTATTTGCACCCAAATACCAGAACATCTCACATGTCCATATTTTTACATACAGTGCTTTCCTCTCTACTCCTTGCCCTTCACAGCCTCTACAACTGGCAAACTCCTCTGCATTCTTCTCTGCAAAGCCTCTCCTGACACCCTTCTTCTCCAGTCTTTAATACCCACACCATGCTTTATATCTGTCTCTTTTATGGCAACTAAATAGTCTTAATTCAAATACCCTACGTATTTGGTCCTTAAGTGACCTTACTACATTTTCTTTCAATAGTGACAAATTTCTCAGAAAACCATAGTTAACAAAACCTTATTTCTTCATAATTCTCATAGTATCTCTGCAAAATAAAAAACCACTGAAATCCTATATTTTCTGGAGTAAAGAGAAGTCTCATATAGGCATTTTATGTTATAACATCTAAAAACAATTTGTAGGTTATTCCTCATATTAAGCAGAGAAGACTTAATAATGCTATCAGTATTTGAAGTGAACTGTAGAACTCACTTTCTTAATGGAAATAGTTCTCTTGATCAACTGAATCACCTACATAGAGTTTTTCCCATGCCTCCCAAATGCTATCAGCTTTCAGGTAGTAGTGTGTTATCCCCACATGAAATTTAGAAGCATTATGAGCTAGCATGTTGGAAATGTGGAGTTGAGGAAAAAGAAGCCCTATAAGAAAAAGTGTTGGAGCATACAACTTATTTATAGAGTTAAGCAACTCTACTAATGATACTTAACTTTGCAAGAGACATGGGGAATTGAAGAATCAAAACAGATAAACATAGATGAAAGGAACAAAAATAAAATAAGATAAAAACAGAGAGGGAGGCAAACCATAAGAGACAAAGACAGAACAAACTGAGGGTTGCTGGAGTGGAAGGGGTTGGGGAATGGGGTAAATGGATGATGGGCATTAAGGAAGACATTTGTTGGGATGAGCATCTAACTGATGAATCACTAAATTCTACTCCTGAACCAATACCACACTATATGTTAACTAACTTGAATTTAAATAATAAAATAAAAAGTGAAAAAAAAAACATTGGATGAGATTAAAAACAAAAGTAATAATCTCTCAAACTATCAGCTTTTATGGAATGGAAAATAAAAGCAAAAATAAATAAGACAAGTTATATAATCCCCAAATTCAGCTAAATAAAGTATTGACAAACTAAAATGAAGGGATCAACACTAAAAATATATTGTTAATAAAAATTTATGAAAAGGAAATTGTCCTGAATAAATTATAGACACTGAGCCAGATCCAGAATTACAGAGAGAATTATATAAAATATAAAGCCCTGGAAGAGAGCAGCATGATCAAGTTTGTTAAAACCTATTCAGACTTATTTGCAGATTGTTATAAAGTAGAAAAGTTGATTAAATATGTGACACCGTCTCAAAATCCAGTGTTCGAAGCATTAAGCCTAAGAAATATTTGTTTCTTTTTTAAATACATTGAACACAATTAGATTTGGAGAATAATAAGCAGAAGAAAATAAATAATGTATCATATTTAGTTAATAATTTTTCTATTTTATCTCTGAACTGAAATCCCTCTCAGGCATGGAAGCAAATTGCTTCAGAGACTCTGAGAAAGGAAATCAAGTTAGTAATATGGAATTGGACCAAACATAGACTATGATGTCAGAAGGATTTCTTTTTTCATAATCAATAGGTGATGAAAGACTTATAAAAATCATCCAGAGATTTATTTGATCAAAACCATATGCTACCCAACCAAAGCAGCTTTGTAGTGAAACTAGTCAAATTTTGTATGGTCAGTGCTCAAAGCATGCCTTTTTCACCACAGAGGTAATTGCCTTTCAGTTCCCAAAATATGGCATGTTAATGCTATTTTTTAAATATTTGAATTGGTAATACAGTCACATTATTCAATATAAAAGCAGTATAGTGGAAAGTATTACCCTCACCATCCCTCACCCAGGTACAACTTTCATGAGCATCTGGTATATTCTTTCAGAATATCTTCACAGAGATAAAAGTGAATATGAATATATAATCTTGCTTTCTACTATTTTACACACAAAAAGTTATTATATATTTTCCAGTTGCATACCTTATTTCCATTATTAAACACATGTCTTGGTAAGTATTATTTATCAACAGAATTTTCATATATATTTGGAATAGATTTGGAAGGAAAAAGTAGTCTAATGAATTTTCTAATTTCTATAATTTCTCCTTTATTTCTTTCCTTGTGTTTTATATTTGTGCTTTCCCCTTCTTTTTACTTCTTAGTAAAGTTAGATTGTGGTTTATATGATTTGTGATTTGTTGAAATAAATATATGTGTGTATATGTATATATGTATGTATACACATGTGTTGTATGTGTAGTTTCAATGGGAATTGCACTCTAAAATAATTTTTAAAAAATGACTCTAGGGGTGCCTGGGTGGCTCAGTCGGTTAAGCCTCCGACTTCGGCTCAGGTCAGATCTCACGTTCATGGGTTTGAGCCCCATGTCAGGCTCTGTGCTGACAGCTAGCTCAGAGCCTGGAGCCTGCTTCTGGTTCTGTGTCTCCTTCTCTCTCTGCCCCTCCCCTTCCCATGCTCTGTCTCTCTCTGTATCAAAAATAAATAAAACATTAAAAAAATAAAATTAAAAAAAATTAAAAATGACTCTAATTTCAGTCTTCTTATCCAAGAATAAAGTCCCTATCTTTAAATTTGCCAAATCTTTTTATCTCTTAGTAAAGTTTGTTTCATGAATTTTCTTATTTAATCAAAAAAACTGTTTTTCTCTAAATCTTTGAATAGAAGTATAAAAGTTGAATGAATATTCCTTTTTTAAGATTCACAATGATCCAAACCACCATTTTTTCCCCTTTGTTTTTGCAAAACTTAGGTGTTCAGTGAAAGTGTTTTGGGATCTGCCAGTTTGCCTTTAGAGCTATACTTTACCTTTTGCTAGCTGTTTGACTTAGAACAAGATCTTCAATTTCTGTGGGCTTCATTTTCCTTATTTGTCATATGAGAATGATTCTCTTTCATTTTTTTAATGAGAGAGAGAGAGACAGAGCATGAGCAGAGGAGGGGCAGACAGAGAGAGATACAGAATCCAAAGCAGGCTCCAGGTTTCGAGCTATCAGCACAGAGTTCAACGCAGAGCTTGAGCTCATGAACCATGAGATCATGACCTGAGGTGAAGTTGGACGCTTAACCGGCTGAGCCACCCAGGAGCACCTGTTATATGAGAATGATTGTAACAGCAGTACCTACATCATAGTGTTGTTGTGATAATTAACTGAGTAATAGATATAATGGGCTAGTATGGTTGTCTGGGGTAATAAACACACAAAAATGATGATGATGATGATGATGATGATGATGATGACAATGACTAGGAAGATGACAATGATGATGATGCAGCAGCAGCAGTAGATCATTTACTTGAAATTGATAACCCTGGCAAGTGCAAGGTGCTTGTGTTTGTGTGTGTTTCAGTAAACAACTGCTTACATAAATATAATTTGTTTCCCTATAGTTGTCATGAAACTTGCTTTAGATTAGTTATCCCATTGCTCAGGCCAAAGATGAAAAATGCAAACCTGATTCCTCTTTCTCACGTAACCTACAACTCACCAGCAAGTCCTGCAGTTCTTCCTTTAAAATAAAACCCAAATCATGGGACACCTGAATGGCTCAGTATGACTCTTGATATTGATTCAGGTCATGATCTCACAGTTCATGAGTTCAAGTCCCACATCAGGCTTTAGGCTGACAGCACAGAGGCTGCTTGGGATTTTCTGTCTCCTTCTCTCTCTGCACCTACCCCATGTGCGCTCTCTCTCTCTTTCTCTCTTCTCTCAGATAAATAAGTAAACATTTTAAAATAATAAAATAAAATAAAATAGAACCTATTCAAACCTCTGTGCACCATCACCACTACTAACACCATGTTCCAAACCATCATCTCTGGCATGGTCTGTTTCATGCGTTCACCACAAACCATTCCTGCTTCATCTCTTGTCCTTCCATGGTCTGTTAATATAGCAGCCAAAGTGGTCTCTTAAACTTAAATTATATCGCATGGTTCCACAACCAAAACTTTCTAATGACTTTCCATCAAATAAAATCCAAATTATTTACAATGTCTTAAGGACCCCATGATATTCCAAGACAGATTGCCATTTCTCCTCCCTCAACCCAATCCAGCCATGTTGGCTCCCTGCTATTTCTTGAGCAGTCACATTCATCCCTATGGCAAGACTTTACACTTGCTATTTTTTTAATCTTGAAATCTATCTCTCTAGATCCCATATATGTAGATAGTTTTCTCACTATTCAGATCTTGCCAGATTAGGAAATAAAAATGCAAGATACCCAGTTAAATTTAAATTTCAGATTTTATAATAATAAATTTTATACCAAAATTATGTCTAAATTATTTCATGGGACATATTTATACTGAGAGATTATTTGTCATTTATCAACAATTTAAATTTTGTTGATCATCTCATTCAACCACAAATATTTGTTGAGCTCCTAATATGTTTTAGGAGCTGTAAGCAATCAGTCAAGCAAATATATCAAGTTTCTGTTTTAGGGGAGCTTATACCATGGTGGGGAGAAAATAGGTAGTAAACTGCACAAACTTCATGGCTTTGGGAAAATTATTTTATATTTCTGAGACTCAATCTCTCTATGTATAAAATTAGAATGTTGACCTCTAATATCTGTAAGTTAATATTCTGCTTTAGATTTCAATTTCTTTTTATTTATCTAGCAAAGAGTCTGGATGTTGCATAAAAGTAACATAAAAGTGGAAATAAATGACCTCTTCTTGTGGTTTGAGAAGGTATCTTGAGGAGAAGAATCTCACATTGATATTAAATTGTCTGAGACTGTGATGGAAATAGCGTTGTATTTCCCTAGGAATATTCTATGTTTACAAAAATGCAAGAAAGAAATATTTTATGTTTACTTAAAAAAGAACCACATGTCCTTCTTTTAACCATTCAATACATACATTTTAGCATTTGTTATGTGCTGGGCATTGGCAATAAGGTATAATAAAAGACAAATCTTCTGTTGAATGATGAGTCAATGAACTGAAATCTGGCTCCTATGACTTCCAGCCAAGTGGTCTTCCCATAAGATATAGAATATTGTTTTATTTAACTATCAGGGGCATTCACTGAATTATAGCAATTCTTTTATTAAAAAAAAAAAACTAGGGGCACCTGGGTGGCTCAGTCAGTTAAGCATCCAACTTTGGCTCAGGTCATGATCTCACAGTTCATGAGTTCGAGCCCCGCGTCAGGCTCTGTGCTGACAGCTCAGAGTCTGGAGCCTGCTTCTGATTCTGTGTCTTCCTCTCTCTCTGCTCCTCCCCCATTTATGCTTTGTCTCTCTGTGTTTCTCAAAAACAAAATT
The DNA here is from genome assembly GCF_006229205.1 of Suricata suricatta. Lineage (NCBI taxonomy): Eukaryota > Metazoa > Chordata > Mammalia > Carnivora > Herpestidae > Suricata > Suricata suricatta. The sequence continues at coordinate 137,124,955 of NC_043703.1, read as the reverse complement.
AAAAAAAAAATTTTTTAAACTAAAGGAAAAACTCTACTTACCATATTATAAATATAAACCAGTTGTCAACCTTTAATTAAGTTACAACATTCACATATAAAAAGAAAACCCTATCTTTGGAAAGTGTTAATTGACTCAAACCTTACAAAATGATACATGAGAAATTTAAAGTTTTAAATTTTCATTAATTTGTATGAGTAGATTTATGAAATAGAGTATTCTAAATTATCCATGCTGAAGAGTTTCCTTGGAGCATATCAAATAATAACCTATCTGTTTGATTTCAGTGGTCATAAAACTTGTTCTCTCTGCCTTGTTGAAAGAACAACTACATTACAAAAGGATTCAATAATAGAAAAGGATTTTATGAAAGAAAAACAGAGCAAATATTATATCTTCAAAGATAAGCCATGGGTCCAGAAGTATAAGTTAAAGGATTTCTGAGTGGACTGCAGACATGTAGGTGACAGAGGAGCATGGACAAAGTGGTTTACCTAAATGCCTATCAGGCCTGACAGATAAATGAATAAAACAGGAAACCAGTAGACTGTATGTTCTATTTAAAATGGACGGTCTCCACTCACCAAGAAAACACATGGCCATAGTATGACCAGATTTTTCTTTCTTCTTTTTTTTCAAAGAGGCCAGAATCACTGATTTTTTAAAAATGTGAAAGCTGGTATTTTGTAAATATCATAGAAGCCAAACCAAATGAAGGCAGACTCATTATGAATGTCAGAGATAAAATCAATAGAAAAAGAAATTGGAAATTACAGATAACAGAGAGGGAAATAATCACTTTAAAAATTTAATTGACATTAGTGGAAAGATTAGAAAAGTTTTACATCCATAATAAATAACAAAGTGCTATTAATTTTTTGAAACATGAAAGAACATTTAAAATGAGGGGCATCTTGGTGGCTCAGTCAGTTAAGTGTCATAGTCTTGATTTTTAACTCAAGTCATGATCTCACAGTGAGATTCAGCCCTGGGTTGGGAGCCTGATTGGGATTCTCTCTCCCTTCTTTCTACCCCTTCCCTTCTCTCTCTCTCTCTCTCTCTCTCTCTCTCTCTCTCTCTCTTTCAAAATAAAATTAACATTTAAAAAATAAAAATAAAATGAGAAATAGTAAAAAATACAAATTAATGATATGGAAAAATCAAATAAATGGAAGATAAAGGGAAAATAATCTTTCAGATCATTATCATTGTGATATTTCAGAAGACAAGAAATAAAGAGACAATCCCAAGACCTTCAAGTGAACTTCAGTAGTACTTTAATGCAGAACCACTGGTTATAAATGGTGAAATAGGTATCAGAATGATATCAGGTTTTTCAGCTGTAATCCCAGATGCTAAAATGCCTTCAATCCTTTAAAATTCTGAGGGACGCTGATTTTCAGTCTATAATTCTAAACCAAGTCAAAATAGCATGGTGTTAAGATCGTCATTTTCTCACAAAGTTTTAAAAAATTACTTTTTACACTGCTTTAAATCAAGAAAGAGAAATATTTATGAGCCAAGAAACAGGAGATACAAGAAGAAAGCAAGTAGAATTACCAAGACCATACATGTCTTAGAGAGCAATCATGTCAGATGGCAGAGGAGAAGAAAAGTTATGGGAAGTGGAAGGTCTAAGGTATGGATATGAAGAATGCAGAAAGTTTAGGTTTTACTAAGGTTAATTTCTACTAGGGTAGAGCCTTTGTTTTTCAGGACAGCTAAAGAGAAAGTGAGGGAAGGCAAGAGAGAGAGAAGAATTCAGGCTTGGGGCTAATTACAAGGAAGTTATGATAATTATGAACCATGGAAAGATGCTAAGAAGAGACTGCAGTGAAGACCAGAAATTGGCATAGAAGAGCAAATTTTTAAATTTTGCATATAGAATCCTTAACTCTCTCCTAGAATTCATATTGATTCTCTCTCATCCCATTAGCATATCTGCTTGGGTACTCTGCAGTTACCTTAAACAGCATTTCCAAAAAAGAAAACATTTCCCCATTCTTCTCTTATAATCCTTCTTTCCAAAAATGGTTTCAAGGTATTGCCTTAGTTAAGGTTTTCACCAATTATTTACTGATCTCTTACAATAGCCTTTGTCCCTTACTCCTAATTTCTCACCCTTTCAATATAAACTCTACATTGATTTTACTATTCCCCAATAAAAACCATTTGGTAGTTTTTTTCTTCCCAAGGAATAATATTCATCCTATTTAGCAGGGTGTTTAAACAATTTCAATTTATCTTTGAAGCTTCATCTCCTATTGTTCCAGTCACCCTAAAAGAATTGACATATCTTAATATATTCTTTCTCAGCACCATTTCTAACAAAAATATCCCAAAACTGAATGGGATTGAGAAAATACTTTGCAAAAGGATTCGTCCACTCTTAGCTACAAAGGGCCAGTTCTCATGATTCATGTATTAAATGATTGATCTAGAGATTATTTAAACAGTGTCAGCATATACATCCTTCACAGCAACTCTGGATTTGGAGATGATTATTATTTTACAGATGAAGAAAATTACCCTCATGAAAGTTAACCAGTTTATCAGGATAAAGCAATAAATGATACAGAGGCCATGTTAACTAAATTCCTATGTAAATTAAAAGCTCACGTTTCACAGATGGCATCATCTTATATACAGAAAATCCTAAGGTATCTACTAACAAAGGAGCTCAGTAATGTTGCAGTATAAGTCAAATCCAAATATCAATGGTATTTCTATACACTAACAATAAACAATTCACAAATAAAATTCAGAAAACAATTCCATTTAAAGTGGTATCAAAAAGAATAAAATATCTAGGAATAAGTTTAACAGAAAATGTACAAAATTTATACACTAAAATCTAAAAAACATTACTGAAATAAATAAGACCTAAATAAATGGGAAGATCCCATATTCATGAGAAGACGACATTATTAAAATGGCAATACTCATCAAGTTTGTCTACAGATTCAGTGTAATCCCTATCAAATACTCAGCTGCTTTATTTGCAGAAACTGAAAAGGTTAGAGTAAAATCCATATGGAAATGCAATGACTCTTAAAAGCCAAAAAAATGTTTGAAAAAGAACAAAGTTGAAAGACTCACACTTCAAGTTTCAAAACTTACTACAAAATTGTCATAATGAAAGCAATGTAGTACTGGTATAAAGCCAAATATAGATCAGGGAAATAGAATTGAGTATCCAAATAAATTGTCACATTTATAGTCAGTTGATTTTCAACAAGGATGCCTAGACTATTCAATGGGGGAAATAATAGTCTTTTCAATAAATGGAACTGGTACACTGTCACATGCAAAAGAATGAATAACTCCCACCTCACATATGTACACAAATTAACTCAAAATGCAACAAAGAGTAAACATAGGAGCTGAAACTATAAAAATCTCAGAATAAAGCATGCATAATCATTATAGTTTCTTAGTATAACACCAAAAACACAAACAACAGAAGAAATTTAAATTGGGTTTCATCAAAATTAAAATCTTTTGTAGTTCAGAGGATACTAGTGAAAAAGTAAAAAGATAATTCACAGAATTCAAGAGAATATTTGCAAACCATATATCTAATTATAGATGTGTATTCAGAATATATAAATAACTCTTACCACTCAATAACAAAAAGACAGATAAATCAATTTAAAAATTAGCAAAAGATTTGAATAGACATTTTCCAAAGATTTATAAATGGCCAATAAGCACATAAAGAGATGTTCAGTGTCATTAATCATTAGAAAAATACAAATAAAAACCATAATGAAGTACCATTTCACATCTGCTAAGATGGCAATAATTTAAAAATAAAGATAGAAAATAACAGGTTTCCATTGGATGTGAAGAAACTGGAACCTGCATATGTTGGTGGGAACGTAAAATAGGATGGTTGCCTTGGAAAAATCGTTTTACAATTCCTCAGAAAGTTAACCATAGTGTGACCATATGGCCCAGCAATTCCACTCCAAGGTATATACCCAATAGAATCAAAAATATATTCACATGAAAACTTGTACATGATGTTTATGGCAACATTTTTCATATGGCAAAAAGATAAAAACAACCCAAATGTCCATCAATAAGTGAATTAATACACAGAATGAGGTATTCTCAAATAGTTGAATTTTATTTGCTCATTAAAGGGAAAAAATATTGATGATGCTACAAATTGGATGACTCATGAAAACATTATGCTAAGTGAAAGAAGTCAGACACACAAAGGCCACCTAAAATATCCAGAATAGCAAATCCATAGAAATAAAAAGAGATTAGTGGCTGCCAGAGGCTTTGAAGATGGGTGATGAAGAATGCAGAATGATTTGCAATGTGAAGGAACTTCCTTTTTAGGGTAATAAAAATGTTCTGGAATTAGATAACGATAATAGTTGCAAATATATGTGAATATACTAAAAATCAGTGAATTTTTCTTTCAATAGAGTTGAATTTTATTATATATAAATTACATCTCAGATTGGAAACATAACTCATTTGCTTTAGGGTATAAACATCATCTTTGTTCTACCAATGAGCCACATAAACTAAGAGTTGTTGGAGATTTTTAAGGGGGTATGAATCTGGAAAAATAAAATAGTTTTTAGCATCTGACTTTAATAAAAACAAACAAAAAACTGACCTCTTCTTTCAGAGCTCAAAAGTACACCCTGTATATCCAGAATGGGGCAGTAGGAAATAGGATAGGTGTTTTTTATAGATGAGCTATTAGATATGTATGGGAAGTGGTAGACAGTGCTTGGGAAAGTACAGACAAGTGAATGAAAGATTAAAGGGTCTTTCATGAAAGGAGGAAGCAATTTAGACTTTTTTTTTAAAGAGAGAGGAAGAGAGAGAGAGAAAGAGTGGGGAGAGAGGCAGAGGGAGAAAGAGAATCTTTTTTTTTTTTAACATTTTATTATTGAGAGACAGAGAGAGACAGAGCATGAGCATGGTAGGAGCAGAGAGAGACACACACAGAATCCAAAGCAGGCTTTAGGTTCTGACCTGTCAGCACAGAGCCGACATGGGGCTTGAACCCATGGACCCTGAGATCATGACCTGAGCCAAAGTCAGATGCTTAAAACGACTGAGCCACCCAGAGGTCCCCTTTCTCCTCTTTTAGAAACACACTACTGACTACCAATCAGCCAGATTGCCTCCCTGCACACGGCCTCCAACCTCACGTCTTCAGCTGGATCCTCCGATACCAGGGGAGATTGGATCATTCCTTCACCATGTCACTAATCTTTACTTGTCTCTGAACATATCATTATAAAACTTCATTCGTTCATTCATTTATTAAATGTGTCTGAAAGTGACTTCTCTGACACCATTGCCACATCTTCCACATTTGTTTTGCTTTCAGGCACGGTTCCTGTTGACCTCAAAAACAACTCACCTGGGTGGCTCAATTATTTAAGCATCAGACTTGATCTCAGTTCAGGGTCCAGTGTGAAGCCTACTTAAAAAGGAAAAAAAAAAAGGGCTCTCCCCTTGAATGAGGGAGGGGTTGACAGTGAAGAGGCAGCATTAGTTGGTTCTTGGATATCTCGGTGGCATTGGCTTTTCCCAGGAGACGAATGTTCCTTCTGATAGTAGCCCCGTCTAACATGGCAAAGTTCTATTTCAGAACATTCCCCAGTTAAGTTCAATTTTTAAGGAGAGTTTTGCAGTAGGTATTCAAAAGTAGTATCTCCTATTGCTGCATATCTTGAGAGTTGGAAGAAAGAAAGGAAGAGAAGAACATTGTGAAGGCAGGCTTGGTATTTAGAGCATGTTTTTGAAAACGTCGCTCCTAGGTCACCTGCATTAGAATCATCAAGGATACTTGTTGAAAATCGCAGATTCACAAAGTTCTAACCTAGACCCTCCATAAAATCTGTTAGCAACAAAATCAGGTGATTCTTATGCAATTGGAAGGTAACTTAGATGTCTGGGAAACTCTGAAGCTAGATTTTGTCATAGTGAGGTACTAAATCATGAGACTCCATATCAGATTGCTAGAGATTGTTCAGTCACACTGATGCTCCCCCTTAACCTCAGCACAACCTTCAGGGCAGAGGAAACGATGCATGTAGGAGGAAGGTGCTGAAGTGGTCCCCCGTTGCCACATGGCCTTCAGAGTCACCAGGTCCCACTTTGAAGCAAAAGACCTCTAACTTGCACTTTCTCACTCTCCTGGTTTCCCTGCACTGGTTTGGCCATATAAGCTTTTCAAACCAGGAGGCTCCATTCAAGTCAATATTATTTCAAGAGTTGACAGAAAAGCAAAAAATAAAAACAAACAATAACCAAAAAAATGGTTTCAGTGGCATAGAGATGAAAGAAAGAACTGTTTGTAAATCCTCCTCCTTGTTCCATTTCAATCCTTGTTACTTACCCAGGACTGAATACAAAAATGAAAGCAAGGAAGAGAAGCAGCTATGAAAACTCAACAATTCTGGTAGTTATGTAACATGGAAATGCCCTCTTCTGTCTTTCCCCAACTGCCAATATTATGCTGATCTCCTTATGTTCTTCTAAATCAGTTTCTTTGGTCCTCTCTCAGACTTAATCTCCTGCTTACTTCCAGTTGCCTTCATATCTTGCTCAACTCTAGAACCACCTGCAATCTCCATTTAAATAACACATCTCAATAAGTACAATTTCCTACAAAGTTAACCCCTAGTTCCTCCAATGCATAGCTGTCTCTGAGTCCTCCTTCTTGACTCTTCTGCAACAGTTAAGGAGGGAATGAAAGGGACATCTTGTAAGGAGAATAGTGCTGATCAGGGGCAAGCAAGATGGAAGAGAGTGCTCACTTTTCTCTAACTTGCTTTAATGGAGCTGCTCCAGAGCTGCATATATTACAGTCACAAGCTTTTTAATAGCAACCAAATAAAAAATAGTTAACTTCTGGGGCACCAGTATAGCCCAGTGGGTTAAGCCATCAGACTCTTGATTTTGGCTCAGGTCATGATCTCACCATTCATGGGATCAAGCCCCACATCAGGCGCCATGCTGATAGTGCGGAGCCTGCTTGGAATTCTCTCTCTCCCTCTCTTTCTGTCCTTTTGCGTGCTCTCTGTCGCTCTCTCTCTCTCTCTCAAAATAAATAAGCTTTTGAAAAAAATAGTTAACTTCTGTATGTTCACTGTGCAGCCAGTATGTAATTGACTGCTCTAAATGCAGTATGCCATTTAATCCTCTCAACAATCCTATGAGTTGGACTTCATTATTATCCCCATTTTAGAGATAAGAAAACTGAGGGTCAGAAGATTTAAGAATGATCTGTAAAGGTGATACAGATATTAATCGATAAAGCATCAATTCAAATTCAGTACTGTTTGATTCCATAGTAAATACACATTAATATAATCAGGTCTATAGCTTTGCCTGCAAATAACAAAAAAACCTTAGATGAGATAACTATTTCAAATAACAAGATGACTGAAGTTACATATTTCCATGGTTAGTTAAGTCATGAGTCCTCCGATGTCAGGGCTCTGGGTTATATTCTCTGAGATATTTTCACCTTTTTCTTCATGAACATAGAATGGCTGCCATGGTGCCAAACAGCATCATCTCTTCATTTGACAACATGCAAAGGCAGAAAGGTATCTCATCCTACTTGTCTGTTTTTATCAGAAAGAAAAATCTTTCCCAGAATTTCCCAGCAAACACTTTCTTCTAAATCATGAGTCAGAACTGGGTCATATGCCCCATTCCCACTCCTTAATCAAGCATGGGCAAAGGACTACCCTGAGTCTAACCATGACTCAGCCCATGGAGCCCAAGAAGGATTCCACCTACCCTGAGCACATTGCCACTCACATGAATTACTGAACAAAATCAGAATCTGTTAATAGGAAAGGGCAGGATAAATGGCTATTGTTTAGATAACCAACAGTGTTTTCTATGCATTACCTTTCAATTTTGTGCTTTATCACTCCTGGATTTGTCAGAGGTTCCTTCACAGGTCCAGGTTGCTACTCTCTGATGCCAATATGAAAATACCCCACAGATTCTGCAATTTTGTAACCAATAAGGAGAAAAAAGTATGAAAAATTTAGTGTATATTAATCAGGTACAAAATATGTGACTCAAGTGATAAACATATAACTATTATTCTCAAATAATTATGATGCAGGGCTAAAAACAAGTCAAATTACCTTCCAATTTATAATATTTTCACTCTATTTCACACCACCCTCTTCTACTGCTCTTTAAAGATGTATCATAGATCTTTATTTTCTCTTAAAAACTTCTTCTCCAAATTTCTTCATGGTCCATCTATTTTTATGTCACAATAGTTATTTATGGATGAGAGAGGTTCCAACTTTTTCCCTGTATTTTCTACTGTTCAAATACTTCCACACACAAAAAAATATGCTATTTTTCTGTTATTTCCCAAATTGGTCAAATATTGTCACAAAATGTAAATCTATCTGCATAATTGGGAGTTGATATAATTGGGTAATTCATCGCATCGAGGCATTCTGATTCTAAAAGTTGGAAAATTGGAACCTTCACAATAAGAAGGCATTTTTTATGGATGTGTATTTCTTTCCTCTTTTGTTTTTGTTTTGTGTGTAACAAATCTCTTGGCTCTGTTGGAAACATTTGGGTACAGAGAAGCCCATCTCTCATTTCTCACAGTCCTGGCCCATACATGTCACTACAGCCACATCGATTTTCTTGCTGCTCCTGGAATTTGGTTATTTCTTAACCCCAAGTTAGGTTGTTCTGACTCCACTAATCCCTTTTCCTCTTTTACTTTAAGGGATAAATTGACATTTATTGTTTATAGAAATTTACCTTTTTTTTTTTTGGCTAGAAATGCTATACTTTATTGATCATACGTAACAAGGTAGAGCTCTCCAAGCCCCTCCCCTCCCCTTCTTCAAGGTGTCTGGGGTGGAAACTGTGGAGGTTAGGAGACTCTCAGGGGGGTGGAGGCTGAGCTACGGTAAGGACTCCCTCGAAGATGAGCGCCTCTCTCTTTCTCTTGCTCTCGGTCTCCAGCTGGTCCAGGGGTCTCGGACTCCTTGGAGGCACTGTTAGCCCATAAGGTCCACAACCTAGTTTCTAGGTATATTCATTGTTATACCAGGAAATGAGCTTTACAAAGTGACCATTGAGAGCAGTGCCAACCCCAGCATCAAAATGGAAGAGTAGGTGTCACTGTTAAAGTCATGGGAGACAAACTAGTTTACACTGTAGCCCAGGATGCCCTTAAGGGGCCCCTCCAATGCCTATTTTACCACCTTCTTGACGTCATCATAATTAGCAGCTTTCTTCAGGCAGTAAGTCAGATCCATGACTGACAGGTTAGAAGTAGGGACACAGAAGACCACGTCAGTGAGCTTCCTATTTAGCTCAGGGATGGCCTTGCCTATAGCCTTGGAGGGACCAGTAGAAGCCAGGATGATGTTCTAGCAGCCCCTTGGCCATCACACCACAGCTTCCCAAAGAGGGCTCCTTGGTCTTCTTAGTGTCAGTGATAGCATGGACTATGGTCATGAGTTTTTCCATGACACCAAAGTTGTCATAAATGACCTTGGCTAAAGGAGCCAAGCAGTTGGTATGCAGAGGCATTACGGACAATCTTGAGGGAGTTGTCATACTTCTCATGGTTTACACCCATCACAAACATGGAGGCAGCAGCAGAAGGTGGAGAAATGATGACCCTCTTGGGTCACCTTTCAGGTGAGCCCCTATCTTCTCCATGGTAGTAACTCCACAACATACTCAGCACCAGCATCACCCCATCTGATGTTGACAGCATCTTGCTCCTGGAAGATGGAGATGGGGTTTCCATTGATGACAAGTCTCCCAATCTCACCCTTGACCGAGCCATGGAATTTGTTGTGGATAAAATCATACTGCAGCACATGACCATGTAGTTGAGGTCAATGAAGGGGTCATTGATGGCAACAATATCCATTTTTCCAGAGTTAAAACCCGACTTGGTAACCATGTGCCCAATATGGCCAAATCCTCTACACCATCATGTCTTAGGGATGTGGCTGACACTGCACCAGAAGATGCAGATGTCTGTTGAGCAAGAAGGAAAAAGGACCAGAAACTTACCTACTTTTTGAAAAGTATCTCTCATTCCAAAGCATTCTTTCTACCTCATGATCCATCAAATCACATTTTCAGGTTAAAAAGAATAGTAGAAATGACCTTGCCAACCTCTTCCATTTTATATACTAGGCAGTTTGGACCTGGGTGGAATAAGGCTGTTTGTTCATGATCATGAAACTCCTTATTGCTTTGAGAGGGATTCTGCTCCCCCAAACCAGATGAGAATGAGGATAGGAAAAGGGCATGGAAAGTTACTGGGGGCAACCATGAGAAAGCGGAGTAACGACCTTAACTAGAGAGTCTGGCAGTGCCAGAATGGGTATCTGGAGTGAAGAGAATTTCTATCTAGGGACTGATGAAATTTGGGTAGCATGTTTACTTTCCCTTGAGTATGGACCATCTCAGCAACCTGTGGATAATTTGCCTCCAGACAGCACTTAGTACTTTAAACCACCACCATCGCAATTCAGTGCTGCTGGGTAATCCATTACTGAACCCTGCAGGGTAAGCAATTTTGTGTCCTGCCAGACTCATCTCAAGAAAAATAAAGCTATGTAGAAGATTCCATTACTTGTATCTCTTTTGGCAGCAAGTGACTGAAACTCCTATTTCAGTTGTACGTTAAGCAGTCAGTTTCAGGTAACAAAAGACGCTGCCAGGATTCTCACTCACCATCTTTTATCTGTTCCCTGCACATCAACTTCATTATCTCATGTTGATGAACTTGGTAAGAACCTCACTGCTTCACCCGCAGAGGAGAACTGATCTATACTTTCTCTAGTTCCTTCTTCAAAAATCCCCAGGCATAGTATTAATCAGATGCACAATTTTCAATGGAAAAAAAAATCCAAAAGAACCCAGGGAGAACCTGAAATATGCCAGACCTCAGCAGCTGCCATTCTGCTTCTGGAGACCATCTCAGTAAGTATAGCAGGTGTGGTGGTGCTGAGCAAATGAAAAGTGAATTGTCCACAACAGGCTTGCATTCGGGAGACAATGAGGACAGGGTCCTATTCAGTAACTATTTCTTTAATCTTATTATGATAGTTTTTCAGGGCCTTAAAAATACATAAGTAGATATTGGATTACATTAATCAAATAACTGATAAATTTGATATAGAGAATCAAATATAACAAATGTAAAATTAGAGCAATAAAGATCAGTTACTTAAAAGGATCTTTTAGGTAAACATATTGTTTTGATTAAAGTTGTTACAGTTAGTGCAAAATGAACTTTGGATTCTTATAGCATGTCAAAAGTAACTTAAATACATTTATATAATTGTTTTTATATTAGTTGCATATAGATACATTTGACATAATCTTCCAATATTTTGAATATGGATATAGATTCAACAATTTATCATTATAAATTTATAGAATTTATTTTTGCAAGTATTAGAAAGCCCAACTCAAAAGAAAATTTAATCATAAATCACAATGAGTTCTTAAAGGTAGTGGCAGCTCCAGCCTTGAGTGGTTTGAAATTTTCCTGACTGGTTTGGACTCTGCTTGATACAGAAATAAATTTCCCTCCCTCTTGCACTCCATGCTGATCCCTATATTTGCCATTTGTTTAATGTTTACTTAGACATATCCAAAATTTTATGTATCTTTATACTGAAATTTAAAATTAAACAGAAATGTCTATTTCTTTTTACAGTAATAGATCATACACTATTGGCTAAGGTTCTCCGTAACTGAAAAGAGTATCAAATATAGCTGGTTTAAGTAGAAAGGGATTTATTAGAGAACATTAAGTACCATACAGAGTTTCTGGCAAAGCCACAGAGACAAATACATATTATAGGCTGTCCAAAATAAAAGGAGCCAGAAGAAAGGCTCATCTACACCACAGCCTGTTCTAGCAGAAAACCTACTCCTGAGACTATACAACAAGACAGCCAGAACGCTGGGTCTCAACACCTAATACTACACCAGAGCTGCCCTAGAAGAGCCAAATGTCCCAGCACCACTTATTAGAGAACTGACCTTTCCACATACAACTGTGCCTCTCCTTGCTCTCACTGTGTCAGCCCAGGAGAACCTTGGCCCCAACGGGAACCCAAGATTCATGTGATCTTGAGAAATACAGTTTCTGCCTTCAGTCTCATAAGTACACAGAGTCATGCTAAAAACAAAACAAAACAAAAGTTAAAGTAGACCTTGAACAAACCAACCCTAAGTATCTGTCTCAAATTCTGTACACTTTGTTGACAATTTTCTCTTTCTACATAACAGCCTCATGTTTTTCTAAGTCAGTCCACATGGAACTATGTTATGGTTAATTTTAGGTGTCAACTTGGATAGGCTATAATACCCAGCTGTTTAATCAAACACTAAACAGGGTGTTGCTGTGAAGGTATTTTGTAGATGTGTTAACATCAACAATCAGTTGACTTTAAGGAAATGCAATTACTCTTGATATTGTGGGTAGGGCTCATCAAATCAGTTGAAGACTTTAGACCAGAAATGACAAAACATCTATCATAACAAATAAAGCTCAGATGCATAACACAATAAATGTTTATTTCTTGAGGACGTAGATCTGGCATGGATGGGGCAGTCTTCCTCCGTAATGTAACTATGCCATCTGGGACACCAGGCCCACATAGCAGAGGAACAGAAAGACGGGAGAAGTCACACCTCTCCCAACCGCATCCACATATCTTTTCTTTTGCTTATATTCATACGCCAGAAATAGTCATGTGGTCTAAGCTACTTGCAGGATGTTCGGGAAATGCAGAGAAGGCTATGAATATTTGAGAACACTAATGAGTTCTGCCATAAAACCTTCTACCGCAGAAGGACATTTAACTAAACCATGTTAAATGCATGTTTCTTTAAAAAACTATATTGTTGAGGTGCCTGGGTTGCTCAGTCGGCTAAGCATCCTACTTTGGCTCAGGTCATGATCTCACGATTCGATTCGTGGGTTCTAGCCCTGAATCAGGCTCTATGCTGATACGTCAGAGCCTAGAGCCTGCTTTGGATTCTGTGTCTCCCTCTTTCTCTGGCCGTCCTCCACTCACAGTCTGTCTGTCTGTCTGTCTCTCTCTCCAAAGACAAATAAACATTTAAAATTTTTTTTAAATATTGTTAACAAGGAAGGGATTAAGGGGAGAGGGGAGGAAGGAAGGAAGGAAAGAAAGGATACTCTATATATTTCTAAATGAAATAATGGGACAAGCTATATTCACATTTTAATTGATACTTAAAAAATAATTTTTGAAAATATGTGACAGATTCACTCCTACCAACAGTAGGAAAGCACTTGTTTTTGCATACCCTCATCATCACTAGATGTTTCTAATATTTTAAAAGTTTTCCATCCTGATGATATTTTCAAGGTATAAATTTTTCTATTAGGTTTAACATGCCTTCATATACTTATTGTTTATTTTTTGTTTATATTTCCCTTTCTGTAATTGCCTGTACATACAATGTGCCTATTTCTCTATTTGATGGTATGATTGTTTCTTACTTTTTGAAAATAGCGTTATTTATTTTATAGGATTTGATCCTCTGCGTATTATTTTGTTGCAGAAGCATTCTTACTATTACGTGCCTTTGTTTCATTTGTTATCTCTTGCAATCTAGACTTTGTTTTTATCTGCTCAAATCCATTACATTTTCCCTTTATGACATATCCTATTTTGTTTAGGAAATGCAATAAACCCAAAGTTAAAACCCATAGTTTTTTTACAGATACATTCCATTTCATTTTTCTAATTAGTTTTTTTATTTACCTTAAATTTAGCTTTAAATTATTTGAGTTAAAAATCAACTTCTTTTTCTTCAAAATTAATTGTCAAATAGCTAAAATCTTTTAGTGAGTAGCCATTTTTCCTCTACATAATGGAATAGAATCTCTCTCTAATGCATATTTAATTCCCATATGTACTTAAGCTTATTTGGGGTCCTCTATTCAACTCTGTTGCTTTGCTTGCTTATTATTTTTCTTAATCCACAGACTTATTTCAAATTTTAAGATCTGAGATGAAACAAGTCCCCTTCTATTACATATAGTTTTCAATGTTTTCTTAGCAATGTTATACTTGAATTCTTTCATATGGTTGTAAACATCTATGTTTGTCTCTCCAGTCCCACTTGCCTCTCCACTACCCTGTTCTATATTTTAGAAGGCTGGCATCTTTGGCCTGCTATATTCTGAATCTCCTGTCTGCTGCCATTCAGGTTTGGTCAAGGAGAGGCATCCACAGGAGACTGAAGGACAGAGGTGGCATTTGTTCACTCAGCTCTTTCCCAGCAGGACTACCAGCCCTCCCAGTCCTCAGTGGTTTCCATCCAGTGGAAGGTGGTCCCTTTCTACAGCTAGAGTTGGAACTCTCTGGTCACCACTCCCTCCCCTTTCCCATTTGTTTAGGACTGATGATTGTAATGTGAGTCCAGGGCTTTACCATCTCCTGCAGATTCCATATCACCTTACCCAAACTTTTGTAAACCATCCCTTTATTAAACTTTCCTCAATTCTCCCATTGTAATTTGGATGTGCCATCTACTTTCTGTCACAAAGTTATTGATATATAAAGAAACTGTGAATGGAACACAAGAGACACCACTGGGACTATTACTGGAACTATGTTACATGCATACACTAATTGGGAAGGATTTGTATATTAGGAAATCTTCCCCATCAGAAACATCATCACTTTTCATTTCACTTGTCATTCAATAAATGTTTTTCTTTAAACAGCTTTTTTTTTAACATTCCTGTTCACATATTCGTACTAAGATTAGAATGTTTTTAAATTTCCATTCTAACAAGTTTTTGTTACTACAAAGGAAAGTCATTAAACTGTATATTTATCCTGTATCCAGGTAACACACCATATCCTTTTATTTATAATGATTCTTTTTCTGACTCTGGAATTATCTTGGTATACTTACAAATCATATGAAAATCATGAAAATTTTATTTATTTTTTCAGAAATGCTTTTATTTATTGTGAGAGAGAGAGAATACAAGCAAAGAAGGGGCAGAGAGACAGGGAGACACAGAATCTGAAGCAGGCTCCAGGCTCTGAGCTGTCAGCACAGAGCCCTATACAGGGCTTGAACCCACGAACTGCGAGATCATGACCTGAGCCGAAGTTGGACTCTTAACCAACTGAGGCACCCAGATGCCTCATGATAATTTCTGGTTTTCAAGTGGTGATACAACTTACTTTATTTTTTGTTATGTTGCATGAACCAGAAATACAAAATAAATTAAAATAATGATTTATAAGGACCATCCTTCTGTTTTATTTGATTTTAACATCAATGACTTTTACTATTTCATCATTTATTAGGATTTTTCTTCTTTTTTTTTCTTGGAAAACAATTTTTACCATTTTTATTCCCAATTTTTTCTTTACTTTAAATTATTTCACAGACTCTTTTGCTATTGAGAAGTTTTTTCCTATAATTTAATATTACAAGTTGCATGGCTAGATCTTAGCTTTAAGACATTCTTGTAGCCCTGTAATAGACTATTTGTGACAGTATATTATTATTATTATTATTATTATTATTATTATTATTTTAAAACACTGCTGTGATTGCATTTGCCAAGATCACAGTTGGGATATTTCTGTCTATATTCACAAGTGACCCAAACTAAATTTTGTGCTACACTTTCAAATTTTTGTGCGAGGTGTTATGTTCACCTTATAAAATGAATTTCTAAAACTTTTTTCCATGCTCTGGGAGTCTGAATACATAGAAAATACCTGTTTTTTGAAGGCTCATTAGAACCTAAGTATACAATTAGCCAAGCCTTATGCGTTTCAGTGGTAGGTTTTTAGTAATATTTTACATACACACAACACAAAAATGCATACAGCTATTGGTGTGTTCAAATACTTTATCTCTTCTTGAGTAAATTTTTTATTTTATAGATTGCTAAAAATCATACATTTCTTCCCCTGCTTTTGCTCTCATTTAGTGTTCCATTCTACTCTTCATTTTGTTGTTTGTT
Organism: Suricata suricatta; assembly: GCF_006229205.1. NCBI lineage: Eukaryota > Metazoa > Chordata > Mammalia > Carnivora > Herpestidae > Suricata > Suricata suricatta. The sequence goes on along the minus strand of NC_043703.1, from coordinate 137,108,904 downwards.
TTGCTTTATAAATTTTATTATTTTATTTGATTCCTTTTACTTTTCTCTTTCCTTAAGTAGAACACTTAACTATGCATGTTCTCTCTCTTTTGCTAAAACATAAGCTTCTAGATTATGCATTTTTAAAATTTAAGCCATATCCCATAGATTTCGATAGTGCTCTTACTCTTGTCAACTTCTAGTGATTTTTAATTTCACTTTTGTATCTCTCATTGATCTGGAAATTACTTTTAAAACATTCCTAATTTAAATTGAAGTTCTTTTAAGACTTGACTAAACTTATTTTAGTTATCTCATTCTTGAAGTGTTATTCTTATTTTTGTTTATCTATTGCTTTGCAGCCAAATAAGACTAATGTGGCTATTTTAGCCACATTTTGAAATTTTTTTTTGGTCAAGTACATGATGTTTTTGTTGTAATTCTTACATGTTCTATGTGAAGTCCTTTTAACAGCATTTTTTTTCAATATAATCTATCAAATTCTGGAAGAGGGATATTGAAGTCTCTCTGTTCTCCTTGAATATTCTGCCCTTACCAAGTTCTTGTCTCTCAGTTCCAAATGTACCCTTCATTGCCCTACTTGTAAAACTGGAGCTGGATGCTATAAACATTTCTCCTTTGACACCTCACACAAGTATTAATTAGCCTTTGTCAGCAGAAGTGGTGGAGGAACACTGCAGGAGTAAGGAACTTCTCATTCTAGTTCCAGCGAGCTTCCCTTTCTACCTTCTCACACACCCCATCCCCCCCGCCCCCCTGCCCCCGCTGGCCAGCGCTACTGGGTTCCATGTAAGTTTTCACAGGCACCTTCTAAGCAATTCAACTGTGCCCCATAGGCCACCTCCGGCAACTTTTGTGGCTATTCCAACAGGCGGTGTTGCCAGCTGCAATCTGTACATGCTGATGAACTTCACCCTCCAAGGACTTTAGTCCCATCCATTCCAATGATCTCTAAATTTTAGGCTAGAGTAAAGGGTGAAGGGAGGGAGGTAGCTCTTCCAAACTTGTACCTTCCTTAGGTGCTCAGTCTCAGTCCTTGGGGTGGTGACTGTTCATTCCCTTTATCTCCCCTCCCTGTATTCTTTACAGCTCACTTTATTTCTTAGTAGCTAATCTCCTGTTACTAGCAAAACCTTCCTTATATTAAACTTTCCCTGTTCAAATTGCAATGTGATTATTATCTCCTGCCTGAACCTTTTCTGATACATATGCCAGGGAGTTTTGCAGCTTTTTAAAAATTCATTTATACATATCTCTCTGATACATTTGCTGTTTTATTTTTATGCAGCATTCCTTATTTTTTTATATCATTATGACCATCCCTTTTTCTTTGCCTTTACTGTTAATGTCATTGGCTCCTTTTATTTTCAACCCTTGAGCGTGTTTTTTAATTTCATTTACATATCTTATTAAAAGCAGACAGCTGCACTTTGTTTTTTAATTGGAGAATTCAACCTATTTACATTTACTGTGAAAAGTGATTTGTTTGTTCTCATTCCCATGTAATGTTATGTTAATTTCTTTATTATACTCTTTCTTATGCTTTTCTACTTCCACTTGCTTGAGCAACTTGTATCTGTATCCCTTATTTATTTTTTGTATTCCAGTTTACCCTAACAATAATTTGGAAATAGTAATGTTTCTCTATTTGCTAGTTCATTAGCATGTACTTTAAACAGTCATATTAAAACCGATATTTCTCTGCAGTTTTATTAAAATTAATAGTACTTTTACCATTCCCCATAATGATGGGACCTTAAGAATATTTTACTTTCATCCATTCACACCACTTTCACATCCTAGATTTTCTGAACTCCTTCAGAAATGTAATTCCATGTTATTCTGCACTTTTCCCTTGGAGTGTGGCTTTTCTCAGTACACTCATTCAACAGTGATATGACAATTTGCAATCATTTTATTCTCATCCACATAGTTTACTAAATTCAATGCTCACTGATCTTTCTCGTATTCTTTATTTTCCACTTGCTTTGGATCTCTATTCAAATTTACTATCATGTATGCTGGAGTACATCCTTGAGTAATTTTGAATAAGAATATGAGTAGAATATTTTGAGTTCCTACAGATCCAAAGAATTCCCTCTTCTGTCACGTGAATGGTAACTTTTCTGAGAGTAGGATTTTATACAACACGTTTCTCTCTCAAAAGTTTATAAACATATTCCACTGGTGTCTAGTGTGGCATATGAGAAGTCAAAGTCAAACATTCTTTTTCCATTATATTCAAACTTTTTTTATCTGTCTGAAAATGTATATTTTTTTCTCTTTCCACAGAGGCCAGAAATTTCACAAAGATATGTCTAGATGTGTGTGGAGGGTTTTTTTTTTTTTCATCACTTCTGCCTGACATTTAGTAAACTCTTTTGATCTTCAGATCAGGGAGTTGAAGATTATTGCTTTGATTACTGATTCCATTTCCATCTGCTCCTTTTTCTCCTATGGATGCTGATTATTTGCATATTACTTCTCCCAGGAGGGTCATCCATATCTCTTATATTTTCAATCATGATTTACATTTCTTAGTATCTCTCTTTTGTGTTGAAATACAGTTTCTCCCCTTACCCTTCTGATCACAAACTTGGCTTTCAGCAGTATCCATTCTGTTTTTCACTTTTAATGATACAATTTCCCCAATGAAAGCCACCTGTTTCCACTTTTCAGCTTTGTCTCTGTCCTGAGCTTTGTTTGGGTACTCCTGTCAAAAAGTGAGAGTCTCTTCTGTGAACTTTCACCCCAGCTCTTCAACAGAAGTGGGTTATCAGGCAATCAAAGATACGGTGAGATTTTTCTCCACCAGAAGGCAGGAAGTGACAGAGCTAAATCAAGTCCTCTCCACTGAGGTGTAGGCGGGAGTCTCTTCCAGTGGAGAGAACCATCACCTCTCAGCTATATGGAATAGAAGTAATTCTATCCTTTCCCGACATTTTTCTCAGACAATTAGTATCAGCAGGAAAGGTATTTCTTCTGGGGAATGCATGGCATAGGAAGATAGGTCCATCCTCTCTGTGTTAGTTCAAGTGCTCCACCTCAGTTGGCTATGAGGCAGAGATTCTCACTATGGGCTTTGCCACAGATGTAGAGCCACACTGAAATGACTGGGTCCTTGGTCATCTCAGTATTGACAACAGTGGTGCCCTGAACTTGCATCTAGTCATCAGTGAATCTCAGCCTCAGATGTCACAGTTGGGATCTCTTCTACCTTTTCCAGTTCTAGTCAAGGCTTAGCTTAGTAATTCAGTGCCCCAACAGAAGGGAAGTTATGGTGATACATGCTCAGGGTATTTCCTCACGTTGATGTTAACATTTCTTGCTTAGGGAAGGGTTTATTCTTGCTACAAGAAACTTATTCGTTTTGTACAAAAGTCAAACATTTGAGAAAAGTGCAGTGCACTAAGGGAAAATTGTTATAATCTCAGATCCTGTTCCATTCCACCCCACCCCAGCCCCAACTCACTGTGACCAATTGAGTATGATTTTTCTTCAGGTTCTTTTTTCTGTGTTTATATGAGTATGGTAAGTATACAGTTGATAGTTAAAATGCTAAGCAAATTTTTTTCATTTTTATAATCCATTCATACCTGGTTCTGAAATCTCATTTACCTAAGGTGACCATATTACTCAGATCAATTTCAGGATTTCTCACATCCAATACAGTGATTTCTTGATGGTTCAGGTTTATGGATCCATTACACCCTAGCTTCGTCTTCATTTCCAGAATTTTCTCTACATCTACCTGTTCTCTGACTTGTCAACATTCTTAGGGTCTCCTGCCCAATAGGGTTAGTAAGTAGTCAGGGTTCTCTAGCAAAACAAAGCCAGTTGAATATATATAGATATATATATATAGGAGGATATTTATTATAGGAATGCACTCATGCCATTATGGAGGCAAAGAAGGTGCATGATCTGACATGTGCAAGCTAGAGAACCTGAAAAACTGGTAGTGTAATTTGGTCCATGTCTGAAGGCCTAAGAAGGCCAGGTCTGATGGTGGAAGTCCTAGGCTGTGTCAAAAGCCTAAGAAGTAGGAGAGCTGGTGTCTAAGGGCAGGAGAAGATGGATGTCTCAGCTCAACCGAGAGAGTAAATTTGCCTTTCCTTCGTCTTTTTGTTCTATTCAGGCCCCCAACAGATTGAATGACGACCACCCACACTGGGGAGGACCATCTGCTTTACTTAGTTCACCAACTGAAACATTACTCTCTTCCAGAAACATCTTCACAGACACACTCAGAAATAATGTTTTACCAGCTACTTGGCCATCCTGTAGCCCATGAAGCTGACACAGAAAATTAACCATCCTAAGAAAAAAGGGATAATTTTTTGGCCTTCGGCCATTGTTAGGACTCTATAGATATGCCCCTTCAATCCATGCCCACACTTGCTAGAGCCTCCTCAAGCTTTCAGCCCACTGTACTTCCTAGAGTATGGCTTCTTGGAGATATCTACCACATGTGCCAACTATCTATGACCTGGGATGTCTTCTCCTCCCCACCACTATGTGGTTGTAATTTCCCCCTCACCTTACATTTCTTCAAATATATGCAGTCTCTTGGCCCTCCCCCCACCCCCCGCTACTTCTCCATTCCCTTTTGTGGAGAAATAGGTTCTACTTACATAACTGAGTTAGAGGAAAGCTTAAAGCAGAAAACTGCCACCACGGGGCAAAAACGCCTGGGTTACCTAGCGAGATGTTGTAATGGGATCACAAGTAGCTTGTTATATCACCTGCAGAAGCTACTTTCCATCTGACACCAATATACTATCATACTTTGGTCCTGAACTCCACTTGCCCCCCAGACCCTTTGCTTCTTACACACACAAGTTAATGATTACTATCTGAGTGTTTTCTCCACGTTCAGGTGTGGAGGATCTTGTTTTCTTCACATTCACCACGTGGGTAATATCTTGTGAGCTCTATAAATACGAAGGCGAAGGCCCTGTTTCGGGCTCTTGTCTCTTCCCGGCCCTTAGCCTCTTTATATCCAATTCTGTGTCTGTCTTCTTGTTGGCCGGGAGAGAACTCCAGACTCAAAGTCTGTGACACATTTGACTATAGATTCCTTTTAGAAGCCAGAGGAAATGTTCTCTTATCTCCTACTTCTCCTGTCTCCACGTGCCACACAGTCATTTCTTCTGCTCTTTCATGCCTTTTGGTCTGGAGTACTTCAACTAACTTCCCACCCAAAGAATTATACAGCTTTTCCTAATCTTAGATCTTCAAGTCTTCTCAAGCAACAAGGGAAAATCTGGTTTTCTTCTCTCTTTCCTTCTATTGTATATATGGCGGGGGGTTAGGGGGTGTTGAAAGGCAGAAAAAAGAAACCCACTTACTTCATTTTATCCCAATTTTTACTCCTTTTCCTGCCAAATTCAGCAAAGCTTTGCAAATGTCTTCACTTTCACACTAGGAAAGAAGAACAAAACTAGCAGTTGTCCTAACAAATTATTGTTATCACAGTATTAGCCTACCACAAATTAAAACCTTACATAGCAATAAACAGCTCCATATCAGCATTTTATTGTTGAACACCCAGATGTGCTAGCCAATATCCCGGGGATATTAGCTTTTTCCTCCTCTCACCTTAAACTAAACCATGCAGGGGACATACTTATACTGAAAATTTGTTCATCATTTATCTGAAATTCAAATTCACCTGAGTGTCCCGTATTTTATCTTGCATTTCTACATCAATCCCTTTCAAGTCAGCCTCTTGGCCTGTCTGCCTTCTCAATAATCATGTTACTCCATAACCTAAAATGTCTCTGAATATCCAATTTTCTTCCCTATGCCGCTGCCCTCCTCAGGATTCTGGTTTAGTAATTCACAGTAGTTTGTTAGTTTATCAGTACCTTAAAGAAGATTTTTAAAGTTGGCTGTATCTGTGGCTTGGCTGAGTTCAGTGACAGAGTCGACATGAATTGCCTACCATATCTGAAAACAAAAGTCCCCATGTCTGTTTCTGAACCTATCAACTATCATGGTCCCCAAGATCTTAAAGGGTTTAGTTTCTACTCAGGTGATATCAGGAGATTTGCAACTTACCTAAACGACCAACCTGGAAGCAATGTAAGGTAGTGGGCCCCACCCAAAGGCCCTGTGCTGGCTATTAAGCCCTTTTCATTGAGGGGAGTTGCCTCCTAGGACCTAGTTTGCAATCTCAAAGGGATGATTGCCTCTGGACTGCTTCCAGCAACTCAAGTGAGCACTGAAGCTTCAAAGACCTAGCATAGAACACAGTTTTGATGCCCAGAGTAACTTATAAAACCTCCCTCTCTCCTCCTCCTACAATGTTTCACTAACAATTTGGGGACTCCTCCATTTCTGGCAAAGTACGAATTTTTCCAGTAAGGCTCTGACCTGCTCTAGCCAGAACTAAATCTCCAAGCTCCACCCATATACTTTGTCAAATGGCTCCATACAGAGTCCTGTTGACATATGATATAGTTAGTGGGCAGTCTCCCACCTTCTATATCCTTCAACAAAGGTTAAGCATTTAGCTGCAGAAACAAAGGAACATGGTGTTATAAAGCCATGTTCAATTTTCAAAGCTGCACCCTGCAAACTTCTATCTGATGCCTACAAACTGGTAACCTTCCAGGGGTATGTTCTAACCGCAGCTTATTTACAACATGGAGATCATATTATACACACTGCATTGCATTTGATTTAATATCTCTGTGAAATTCCTTTGTGCAAGCATTTGTAGTAATATCTTCTTTTAATATGTGTAGTGTTCAATTGCATTGATATGCCATGGTTTATTTGACATTGTTTTAAAATTCAAAATTAACAGAGCTTTGTTTATAGTCTTAGGAGGGAAATAGCCTCACTGCATATGTTTAATTTAATAGAGTAATGTAAGGGAGAGAGTAGAGCTTTTTTTAGCCCCATCCTCCCAAAATTAATATCTGGGTAGATTTAAGTATTGGCAGTCCAGAGGTGGCTTCATCAACATTCATTCTAAAATTACATCCTGGTCATATAGCAAATCTAAACTGGCTTCATGGGTCTAGGAACTTGACAATTGCTCATTATTCTTACTTTCTGCCTCATCATCCGCCTACACATTCCCCATGGCAGCTAAGATGTTATAATCCCTTTTAAGCTTGCTTTCCCAGCTCTTCACCGTAAGTCAGAATATTGCTGTGTGCTCCACTGAGAAAATGGAGGTATCTGAGCAGAATCTTTCTTCCTTACCTACTGCAACCTCTGACTGACCTAAAACATCCTCATCTTTTCTCCTAACTTCTCATCTCACAAAAGATATTTCTCTTCTCCACCTAGACTCCAGGAGATGGTCAGATGTCATGTGAGTGCCCAAATAAGAATACATTTGGTACCCAGGAGATTACACCCCATGAAAGTTTAACATGTGTGCCTGACCTCCAAGTCATGAAATAGAGGGAAAGTGTGCATTGAAAGGAGAAGGGGGGAGTGTGCAATATATTAATAATACACAATGAAAATACTGAGCTTCATGACATTGCAGATTGACAAAGTTACAGAATAATATTTTGAGTGGAAATTCAATCATCGCTCCCTCAGTGTCTATTCCTAGTTAACATTTCTGACAATGTTGTGGGATATTAGCAGCGAGTTTACAAGATGGAGAAAATAGGGGACTTCACAGACTGCAGAAAACCCGTTTTCATTCTCAAGCCTGAGTCAGATTAATAAACATAGATTTTATATTATTGAAGATTAAAATAATTGTTATAGGATTAAAGAAAATAGGCACGAGATAGAAGGAAAAACGTGGAATCATAAACTTGAAGGAATAGTATTCATTCTTTTCAAGGATATCGAAACACGTCTTTTATTTGTGTGTTACTCCTTTCTATTATAAATCACTTTTCTGGTATGATCGTAATCGTTTCATGTTCCCTTTTTGCATTAGTCACTCACTAATGACTGTTAATCATCATCATTATTATTCTGTTAGAGAAAAAATTATCTCCTTTTTATAATCACTTGTTTCAACTTATTAAAGAGTACTTTTCCTTTCAATTTAGGACATTTATGATGTAGAACATTTTTAAATGATACTGATTTTCCAAATAAGACACAGGTGAACTTTTTGCAAATCTTAATCAGACATTGAAAGATCATGCATATTTTTAAGCATACAGACTATATATTTCTATATTTACCTACTTAAGGACTGGATTCCACTGAAGTACTAGGTATTTAAGGACTGGAAAACTTCTTTTGAATGGGTAAAGTTAGGAGTTATAAACAATTTGAGCAAAGGGTATTCTTGGGTATTCTTTATAAAAGGTTTACATTTATTCAGTGACTGCCTAGACAAAAAGTAGCCATTCAGGGGCACCTGGGTGGCTCAGTTGGTTGAGCACCTGGCTTCAGCTCAGGTCATGATCTCACGGTCCGTGGGTTTCAGCCCCGTGTCTGGCTCTGTGTGGATATCTAGCTCAGAGCCTGAAGCCTGCTTTGGATTCTGTGTCTCCCTCCCTGACCCTCCTCTGCTCGTGCTGTCTCTCTATGTCTCTCAAAAATAAATAAAACACAAAACAAAACAAAATTAAAAATTAAATTAAATTTAATTTAAAAAATTCAAAACAAATAGTCATTCATTCATGTCATGAACTGTTCCTAAAGAAATCTTTTTGCAAATGTTTAAGGAACCTGTTTGAGGAGTCTTTTGGGCTTAGTGGTCAAGAAACAGACCTTTTGAAGACCACTTGCACACTGTATAACCTTCTATAGATTATCCAAATTACTTAAATTACTTCCCCAAGCCTCAATTTTCCCATCCATACACAGTAATGAGAATACCCACAATACTGCTGTTCGGATTAAATGAGCACATGTAAACCTCACCAGTGTAGCATAGAATTCCTTCAATAAATGATAGTTACTATGATTAGTATAATAAATTACTTACACTGATGTCATTTGCATATAAAGTACATAAATTATTACTTAAACTGGTTCACATTTTCTCCAAAAGTTTGTTTAAAATTAAAAGCATTTCTTGACCGGCTCAGTTAGTGGAGCAGCTTTGGCTCAGAACCTGCTCCCAGGGCTGGGGAGTTCTAGCCTCATGTTGCTTCAGGCTCTGTGCTGACAGCTCAGAGCCTGGAGCCTGCTTCGGATTTTGTCTCCCTCTTTCTGCCCCTCCCCCCTCCCCCCCTCAAAAATAAGCAAACATTAAAAACATTTTTAAATAAATAAACATTGAAAAATGTAAAGGCAGTTCTTGAAATATGCTGAAATTTGCTACATTTACTAAATACATACTTTAACGAGTCTCACTTGGATAGTGCAAATTTAAAAGTTCATTTTTATAAATTTGGCATTGTTATGGAAAAAATACTGCACTACAAAAGCAGAGAGTTCAGAAGGCTCTTTAGTTAGAGATATAGGGAGCTGAGAGAGAAGAATAGCAGTTCAGAATAGTTCAAGCCATGGTGATGCTGAGGGTACATTCATTTGGAGCAAATTATGTTTCCTCTCCTTTTGTTTTACTTTTTTCATGCTGCTATCCCCAGAAGGATAAAGAGCTAATAAGGCTTTTTAAATAGCTTGTGCTTGTAAGTAGTCAAATATTTAGGGGCCAAGGGTCTTTAATCACCTAAGTGCTTTTCAATGAATACTGATGTGACAAAGGTTCATATTTAATTGATTCCAAAGTGACTTTATGCTAAGTAATGGTTCGCTGAAGAATTTGAAACTGTAGCTACTCCCAATTAAAAAGTATCCATCTTCTTCTATGTCAGAGTTGTTACCAGACCTGTCAGAGCAAGTCACCAGGTCACTGAGACTCTGCGGACAAAAGTATTATATATATAAGCATGTCTACGAGCACTTGTATAGCCATGGAAGGAAAGTATTTCGAATTTGTCTTATAAATAGAAGTGAATTTCCCTTGAAGGTCTCTTAAGACACAGCTCGTAGAACTAATCAAATGATAATATTTTGAGGAATGAATACGAAAACACCAGAGTAATCTAAGTTAGCCAATCACCAGTACTAGAAATACATGTTTTGTGGGAGCAAAACGAATCCCAACAAGGCTTGTGTAGATCTCTAATTTTGCTAGAGGGCACATCTATATTTCAGATATTCGTAAGTATTTCTTCTACCATTAGAACTTGTTTTATTACTGCAAAAGTTAATGTAAAGCTAAGAAGCTCAATGAGCATTAATGTATAAAATTACTATCCTCTCACATGGACTTATCACTGCCATCATTATTCTAACTAGAAGTATGCTAGAACAGTTTGAAAGCCAAAAGAGAATAATCAGTGATTTAAATCACTGGTCTTATTACCTATTAACAGAAACCACCAACAGAAGTTGATTTTTTGGAGAATCAGAACAGCTGGAAAGAAAGATAAGGGAGAAGAAACGTGTTAAAATCCTATTTTCACTGAGCCCTTCTGTGAAGTTTAATGAAAAGGATGTTGTACCCTGTAAAGGCATTTTAATTTCACTTTCATAAAGGAGGAAGAAAGCACTTACGATGCCATTTCTTTCACAAACACTGTATTTATGACAAATATTAAATTCAGCCAGTGTTGCCAGGAAATCATTCATACAGGTGATGCATTGCTGTTGCATTAAGCACAGTTAAGAGATTTTAATTGTCTTGGCTAATAATGGATCTGAATTATCTTGAATCACATACCTGTTGCATATTTCCCAGTTAATTATTGCTTTGATAATTACAGTAGGGTCTCCCCTCACATCCCCACACACATGTAAACAAAACAGACATAAGAATATAAACATACACACCAGAAGCACACTACTATAGCTAAAAAGTTTGGTTTTGCTGTTTACAGATGAGCCCAGAAGCTTTTGGAATGCATTCTTGTTAAAAAGACAAGTATTCAAACTACCCAACTGGCAATCATATTGTGAGGACTACCTATCAAGAAAGTGGTCACCTTGTTTAGTCTCCCTAAATTTTCTAACTATTAAGAAAAAAAGCTAGGTAAGTGCGGTTTGGCTAGTTGACACTGATGAAATCAGCATCTTTTGTCAAGAAAAATGGCTGTTGTTTTTTGAAGTTTATTTACTTATTTTGAGAGACAGAACAAACAGAGGAGGGGTAGAGAATAGGAAGAGAGAACCCCAAGCAGGTCCCGTACCATCAGCACAGAGCCTAGTGCGGGGCTGTATCCCAGGAACTGTGAGATCATGATCTGAGCTGAAATCAAGAGTGAAATGCTTAACCAACTGAACCACCCAGGTGCCCCAAGAGAAATGTTTTTATTTTACTGTATGTAACTATGAGTTTCATAGACTTAAAATATACTTGACAATATTTTTAGCATGGCTGAACGTACTAAAGATCCCAGCCCTGAATGGCCTTATACCTGTTGAGAAGAAAAAAAAATAATGCAATATTTGAAGCACAATAAAAATCATAATATTCAGGTACAAAAATGATTGCAAATATCTCACAACTGGAAACAAGAAAGGTTACCATTGAGTAAAACTGACTATTTAAAAGTCTGTAAGGAGAAAGCTGTGTTTAAAGAATTCCTGAAGATTCAGGATTAGAAAGTTATAAAGAAAGGATGACCTACTTCCTTCCTTCAGAATTACTATGTTTACAGAATATTTTCCATTTTCCCACCAAACTTATTTCACAATATTAGTATAAATCTGAATCAGTGTACTCTTGACATCTGAAAAAGATGTACTGGAGGACTTTCAATCCTTGGTTCACAAATGCTGCACTATCCTTAAAATTTCCCCATAAAATAAGGTATAATTGATTAAATATTTTAAGTTGCCCTTTCTGACTCTTAAAAAGATTTACTATATAGAGAAGAAAACTCTGGGAGATACTGCTGGATGTAAAAGAGGGACTAAATCCTCTTTTTAGCTCAAAGAGAATGGAACTATTCACACAGTGACCTCAGTGAGATAGCAAATGGCCTTTGGGAGTACTTGAGAATTCAGGAAATCTCTAAGTCCTGAGGGTTTACTGTATAACCCCAAGTGAGGAGACTTCTGGGCACACCTGAGTCATGTCTAGAGTACTTTAAAAAGATCAGTGCTGGGGCGCCTGGGTGGCTCAGTCGGTTAAGCATCCAACTTTGGCTCAGGTCATGATCTCACAGCTTGTGGTTTAAGCCCTGTGTTGGGTTCTGTGCTGACAGCTCAGAGACTGGAGCCTGCTTTGGATTCTGTGTCTGCCTCTCTCTTTGCCCCTCCCCTGTTTGCACTCTGTCTCTCTCTTTGGAAATGATAAACATTTAAAAAAATGTTTTTAAATAAAAAGACAAATGCTTTTACTCCCTTCTGGACATTTTGGGGAAGACCAAGCCATCTGCATTTCTTAAAGTTTCTTATAGGCTTTTTGATGTTCACCTCCTGGAACCACCTCCTACTACAAAAAGTTACCTGACCAAAACGTTTCAGTAAGTCATATTAAAAACCTGTGTGTAATTAACTCCAGTCTAACATGTCAGAATTTCCTCCTATATCTATTTCTGACCATGAAAAAAATTTTAATGTCTGCATGGGAATAGTTACTTGGTTATCAAATAAGAACAGTAAAATATCAAACGCTTACCAAAGAAGATGAGTGTGAATAAAATGCCAGAAACTTCAGAATTATAATGTCTTTGTGAAAAACATTATTTCAGTCTTTAAGAACTATTTTGGGTATACTCTAATGCAGTGTTGTAGAAATTGTACTTTAGAGAGATAATGCAGCTTTATATTTCCATTTATTCATCATCTGTAATCATATAATGAACAAAATCTCACAGAAAAGCCTTTCAAAAGAATGAGATAACTTGGGGGAAATTGTAAGTTTATCCCTTTATGCTAACCTCTTTTAAAGAACCAAATTGTTGCTCCTTATATAATATTATAAAGTTGACCGGTTAGGCCCAACTCCTGCCAATCTTAATGACACTCATATTCCCTCTGTGTTTATCTACAGTGGCTTTATAAAACACATGATGCCGATTCTCTGAAAAATAAAAATTTCTTTCATTGGAAATATCAGTGTAAGAAATTTCTCAAAAAGGTACAAAATTTTAATAAAAGTAAAAGCTTTCTTGGAAGGAAATATTGAATATTTAAATATGTCAATTCTTCAAATATTAATGGAGGACATTAATAAAAATTCAGAAACATCTCATGAACTTTTTTTATTAAATTGATATATTAGTTCCCTATGGCTGCTGTAATGAATGCCCACAAACTTGATGGTTTAAAAGAACGTATATTGATTCTCACCCAGTTGGAGAGGTAGAAGTCCAAAATCAGCTTCACTGGGCTGAAATCAAGGTGTTGGCAAGCCCATGCCCCTTTGAGAGGCTCAAGGAGAGAGTTGCTATTTCCAGCTTCTTCAGCTATGTTCCTTGCATTCCTTGGCTCATGGCCCCTTGGTTCATCTTCAGAGCCAGTAGTGGAATATCCTCAACTTTCTCTCTGTTCTACCATCACATGGCTTTCTACTCTATAGTCAAATCTCCCTCTGCCTCCCAGTTAAGCTCTTGTGATGACGTCTAGAGCCTACCTAGATAATCAGAAGGACCCTTCTCAAGGTCCTTGATTGAATTACATCTGCAAGGACCCTTTTTCCATTTAAGGTAGCATTCACTGATTACAAGTCTTAGGGCCTGGATATCTTTGAGGACTTCATCCAGCTAACCAGAGTAGACCAGATGGCTCTTTATCTGGAAGCATGAACAAGTAATAATAGGTGAAAATATTCTGAGGAAGGAAAGGTGGGAAAATTGTCCTACTAGCTATTTAAAATGATTGAAACCTGAAGTAACTAAAGAAAAAAGGCACCAGTGTAAGTTTCCACCTGGCCATCTTGCATACATGAGAAGAGAATGTGTGGTAAGGCATCATAAACCACTGAGGAGGAATAGATTATTTGGAAAATGCAGAGTTATTTTTTTATTTTTAAAAAAGACAAATTAGAACATATCATGTGACACCATACCTCAGGATATATTTTAGAATACCTAAAGAGATAAATTACAAGTGGAAAAAAAGTAAAATATGTCCAGGAAAAGTGATAGATATTTAACTGATACAGTCATTTGTAAGGACCTTCTAAATACATAGGAAATGAGAAGCCCATAAAAAAAAGTATAGACAATTTGAGTGTACAAAAATTCTAAAGGCCTATCCATCAAAAGTATAAACAAATTCAGGGGCACCTGGGTGGCTCAGTAGGTTAAGAGTCTGAGTCTTGACTTCAGCTCAGGTCATGATCTCACAGTTTGTGAGTTCAAACCCCACATCAGGTTCTGCCCCTACCCCCACTGTCTGTCTGTCTCTCTCTGTCTCTCTCTTTCTCAAAAAAAAAAAAAAAAAAAACTTTAAAAAAATATAAACAAATGTAAAAAGCAATAAATTGGAAAAATATTTGTGATAATGTAGACAACTGGCTAATATTCTTAATATAAAATTGGCTTTACATATTCATAAGAAAAACATAAAACCAAAATGAGAAAGTGAATAAAAGCCTGATAGAAGAAATACAAATATCTAATAAACATAAAAATATTATTACTTTTGATTAAACAAATTAATGCAAGTTATAATAAGGAATGCTATCTGTTGCCTATAAAATGGCATTATTTATGAAGAATAAAGTTCGTTGTTCTTCACCATATGTAAGACAGGTGTTTTCAAAATCTGTCACAAGAATATAAATTGCTATAATTTCTCCAGAAAGCAATTTGGTAGTCAGTCTTTAATCCTGTAATTCCACTTTCCCATGGTGCATCCTAAAAAAAATCAAAGATGTAAATGGAGACATCTGTACAAACATACTCAAAGCAATGTTTCTGAATATAGTTTTTAAAACATGGAAGGAAGATACATAGTAAAAGTGTTAAGTAATTAAATAAGTGATCCATGTGACTAACTAATATACAAACATTAAAAGCTAGGTCATAACCACATTTTTAATGGCCTGAAAAATGTCTACAGTAAAATACTAGCTTATTAAAGCAAAATTCTAAATTGGATATACATATATTCAAACACATATGCACACTATATGCAGTTCTCAGAATATTTCTGGGCAAATCTTATGTGGACAAGCAGATCACATTCAGTAAATAATAAACTTTTAATGACAAACTGCAAGATTGGCTATGAAGGAACAGAGACCAGCAACAGAAGGTAACTGGGACATGAAGGTAGTCTCCTTAGATGAGGTAGTCTCGGAAGGACTCTGTGAGGTGGTGCCTTTTAACCTGAGACGTGAAGGAAGGAAGGACCCAGCAAGGAGCCTATTTGACAACTTGCTGGGCAGAAGAACCAGTGTCTGGGAAGGCTCTGTGGAGGGGAAAGAGCTTAGTAGGTTCAAAAGTTGGAAAGAGACTAATGGGGTTGGAAGATAGGGGGTAAGAAGCCCAGTGGCTTGAGATGTGGTTGGTAGAGATAAAAGAAGCATTCAGATGGTGCAGCCCTTGAAGTCACAGTGGTATTACACCTAATACTAATATCTTCAGGTATTTATGTAATATGCTATTGTAAAGATCCATATTCTTCACCTAAAATCAAGATTGGGCAATACACTTAATATTAAAAAAAAGAAAACTCACTTGATTTTTATTATTTCCCCTTTTATAAGCGAGGAAGCCAGGGCTCCGGCAGTACCATATGCAGTTGTACGTGGCAGAGGGGGATCTGACCGGGGCCATGGCAGCTCCAAGCCTGTGTGTTAGCCATTCTTTGCTACTGCTTTTCTGGAACGTTACTCATTAACACATAACTTAGAAATTGTGAATTTATGAAAAAGGATAAATACTAAACTTCAGTTGTGTGATGAGTGAGTACTAGGGATGTGATGTACAACACAATCACTACGGTTAGCTCCACCATGTGATAGGACAGTTGTTAAAAGATTGACTCCTGAGTTCTCATCACAAGGAGATATTTTTTTCTGTTTTTTTTTTTCCTTCTTATTGTATCTGTATGAGAAGGTGAATGCTGGTTGAACCTATCATGGTGATTATTTCAGAATGGATGTGAATCAAACAACCATGCTACATGCCTTCAGCTTACATAGTGATGTATGTTGGTATTCCCCAGTAAATCTGGAAAACAGTAAAACAAAAGTACTTTAAAAGGTGAGGGTAGGGGTGAGTACTGGTCTTCACATGGCCATTTACTAGTAATAATCTTAAACTATGTATCTCTATGCCTCACTTTTCTCATCTTTAAAATAGGTCTGATCACACAGTCCTTTCTACTATACAAACCACTACTGTCAGACAATATATGCAGTTGTTCTTTGTAAATTGTGTGTGTAGGACACCATATATATATATATATACCTCTGATATACCTCTGAAAGAAACTAAATCTACTCAGCATCTGGTCACTATACAAGAAAGCTCATAGATGAAATAGCATGCATGAAGTAAGATAAAAATTCAAGAAGTTTACAATAATAATTCTAAAGACGTGCTTCAAAGTACAGAGCTCCATTAAGTCAATTGTAACACTTCTGTTATTACCACATTATATAACCATAATGAACATAATAAATACCTGGCATTTATAGAGTTTCTTTCATCTAAATATTCCCATAGAGCTCAATCAACTTTATGTGCAAATTGATTATGAGCAATATACAGGTGATACAGAGCAGGCAGCATAAATCACGCTAACAACAATGCAGATCTCTCTCCTTTACACCAATTCCTTTTATTCAAGCTTACTAATTGGTGCAAGAACAAGAGCCAAATATTTTTTCACATAATGAAAATGGAAGATAATTCTAAGAAGCTGCTCATCCATGACCTGGTCTAGCAAAAGGACTTGGAAAATAGAGTGAATCATTTGATAATACAGTTATCCTCATTTGCATTTTATGCTTCAGGCAGGGATATCCTTTTAGAAGAGAGGTCATCCGTGTATGAGAGAAAACATGGTAACTTTTTTTCATGGCCAGTTATGACAATGTCAGTCTGTGTATGTCTCCTGGCACTTTCCCAGACTAGGAAAATCAGATGCCCATTCTCTCATGCCTTTGTAGTTTTATTTTCCAAAGGGCAGTGTCTAGTTCTTACCTCTTAATCTCAATAAAACAGGACATAAACCCCAACTGCGATCAATAACTGCTTAATAATATTAGCGTTGGCAAATATGTGGGCACTGTCCAATACAACAGCCACTGACCACATGTGGCCGCCAAGCACTTGAATATGGCTTTTGATTGAGAGACTGAATTGTTTATTGCATTTTAGTTAACATAAATTTAAATTTTAAAACTTTTCAGATGTTACTGGGTTTAAAACAACCTGGATATGTGGATCTACTTAGCAGTAAATTAAATGAAATCTCAGTAGAGGTCAAGTATTTCTGATAAAAATTTAGCATCCAAGTTGAGATGTATGAAAGTGGATAATACACACATGATTTGAAAGACTTGGTAGGAAAAGTAATGTAAATTCCCTCATTAATAAGTTTTATACTGATTAGGAGCTGAGTTGATAATGTTTTAGATATATTGGGCTAAATAAAATATACTATTAAGACTTCTTCCTTCTTTATTATGGATATTAAAAAATTTTTAAGTACTTACAAGATAGATCTGCATTATATTTCTGTTTCAGCGTTTGAATTTCTACTTCCACCGTTTTGCACTTTCTCTTGATGGTAGCAGTCACTGAGATAATTCAGGAAGCTCTTAACCCAGCTGAAGAAGTACAACATAGATTTCTAATGTTGGTTTGAACCATGGAATGCAGTCCTTCCATCTTTTCATTGCTGTCCCATTCTGACCATAACTGAGCCCATTCTTCAGCCATCCAACCCTTTACCTTCTCCCATTTTTTGGCCCTTTCCTGGCCACCATCCACTCCTTCAGCTCTCCTGACTAGCATTTTCCACCCCCAGCTCTTGCTCATGAATCCCAGTAACCCACCCAGAAGCACTTCATTGAATGCCCTGCAGGAACAGTTGAAAACCTTATTAGTTTTTTCTAAGTTCTTAAACTTTTACCCACATCAATGGTTGTAGAAAATTTAAGGCCAGTGGATCTCTTAGCTCCCTTCCTTTCAGCTTCAAAGATTTTCTGAATGATCCTTTTCTGTTCCTTCTTTTTGATCTGCCTCGTACTAAATCAATGATTCTCTTTATTCATGTGTGGAACTGGATCTCCTTCCTCAACTTAAGTTGCCTTAGCCTCTCATACCTTCCACTCCGCCCATCTGCTGTTTACCTTTCCCCAGCTCTTCAGATAGAGAAGTCTTAGTAATTCCTGGACTCTGAGTTAGAGGAGGGAGAGTTAAGCAGTAGGCCCTTCTGGCCTCTGTAAGCCAGATTCCCCTCTCCAGGCTGCCAGGAGAGTCACACATCCCCATTCTCTAGTTCAAGGCTGACTCCAGTCAGTAATGTTGACTAGTAAAATAGTGAGCTAATAAATAGTGATTCCTAATTTAGTATGCATTTTGACTAAAATCAGAATGAGGTGACAGGACTGTAATACCTGGATAATGTCAGAATACCAGCTTGGGGTCATGTGCTTCTGCTAAACTCCAAACCTTTCCTTCCTTTGTTCTCTTTCTTTACTCTCTCCAGGCTCCTGCTGGAACTATATCAGGCCACACTTCCTGTCATTATCATGTCATCAGAGTATGGGGAGTGGCTGGTGCCCAGGCCCACTTGTTTAGCCTCTCCTTGGTCTTGCCTTGAAGATAATCCTGTTGCTAGTTGGTTTCCCTCCAAGTGTGTGCAAACCATATGTGACCCAAACTGCTGTGATCAAAACTACTTAAGGAGCCTAATATCCTTTTCCGGCAGAGCTCTCTGATACCCGTTGATGTTGAATCAACCTATCTGTTTTCTACCATTCTTATCCTTTGGGTCTGTTTTTTGCCAGAGGTCTAGTTTCATTGGCTTATATTGGCTTCTTTCTACAGCATGATTATTATTCATTTAATGTGTAGTTTATTCTCTGTGATGATTCTTTCATTCCTTCTCCTTCACCTACCAACTCATTCAAAATGTATCCCAAGAATCAGCCCTTTCCTTCTTCGTCCTCAAGCTCCTTTCCCATTTCTCCCCTTTTATTAACCCCTCAGCCTCATGCAACCTAAGTTCCACCCTCTATTTCCTACAGGGAAATTATTTTTCTAGGTCATTCATATCTGCCTGATTTGCAACTTCAAGTCTTTACATTCTCCATCTACTCATTCTGTCTGCTGTTCATAACTCTTTCTCTTGATCTTCTTGGTAGAGTATTCTCTTGACTCATCATGGACTTAGTCTTTTCTTCAGCCAGATTCTCTAAAGGTATCTGTAAGGGTTCTAGTCTCTCTCTTTGCCCTTCCCTCTCCATGACTGAATTGCCACTGTAGTAATGATTCTCAAACATGCTCCTCACTCCTGATTCAGACCATGCATCTTTAATCACCCATGGGACATCATTTCATAGATAATTTATAGGCATTTGAAATTTACTATGTGCACCACCAAACACACCATCTTCTTCCACTAGTTATTCCTCTTTACCCCATATTTCCTGTTATATTCTGTTATATTTATCTCAATAAATAGAATCACCATCCCCCAGTACATTAAGCTCAAAACTTTGGAGACATCTTCAAGAACTTTATCTTTGTAGTAAAGATATACTCCCATGCAAGTGGTATCAAATCCTGTCAGTTGGTTCCTGAGGTATCTCTCACCCCCAGTCCTTCAATCTGGTCTCCTTGCCATTGTCCTAGGTCTAGTCATCATTAGGCTGTTCAGGAGCATTCCAGTGGTTTCCTGAGTGTTCTTTCTTCTGTCTTGTCACCAAAAGTTAGCTCCAAACCCAAGCCTGATAGTACAACCATCTACCTTCTGAAAACATTTAATGGCCCTCAACTGCCCATAAAACAGAATCAAATACCCTGTATGAACTTTCGATGTTACCTCTCCTATGCCACTCCCATTGTAACTGATGCTGTGGTCACACATGTGATTCACTCATCACAAACATTTCCTACAGTCTCCTGACTCTGCCTTTCCCATGCTGTGCCCTGAGCCTTCAATACTCTGACTCACTTCCCCCTATTGAATTTCTGCACTGTCTTTAGGCAATCCTTCTTCTGTCCGGTCTGCTAGGGATTCCCTTCAGACAAAACTAATCTCTCCATCCTCTATTTATTATTGCACTTTCTACTTCCACTCTAATTCTTGCCACCGGCAGGCTGCAGTGTTTCTTCTCTTTGTGATGGTCTTTCCACTAAACTGAGTTTTCAGATGCAAAACCATGTCTCATTCAATTTCATTTCTCTTGTACTCCTCAGAGTAAGTAGAAACACAGTAAACATTTGCTGTGTTGCTGAAATGGAAGAAACTATATTATAACCATAGGCAACCTTTCCTTAGAAATTGTAAAATTCTCAGAAGAGCTCTAGTATTTGCCAGACTGGCCAGGGTAGGGAATTAAAGTCCTCCTTTAAAGCTAAACAGATACTCAGGAGTCCTGAGTATGGCATAGCTCTTAGATATTAGAATTGCTTTCTATTGAAGAAACCTATTCCGTTTTTCCTCTACTCATCTCCCACTCTTCTTATTCTTCTAAGTAAAAAATGAAATTGTACAAACTTTCGAAAAGTCAGATTAAAGCATGAAAGTCAGTGTGTGTCCTACAGCAGAACTCTAAGGGCTGTCCTTCAGATAACATCACAGCTTCTTTTCAGTTTTGTCCTTTTACATCCTCATTCAGCCAACACATATCTACCAAGGGCACAATAGGAACCTAGCGCTTTGCTCAACATTTTGATGATTGAAAGAAAACAATTGCAGACTCAGGTGAGAGTTACTAAGAAAGCTTCCACGAAACTGAGTTTTAGAAGGGGGCTCTCCCCTGGGCTGATGTGTGGTAGGTAAATAGGGAAAATGGAAAGAGCTCTCCAAGTTGGAAGAAGGAAAGAGAAACAATAAGCAGACACGCAAATAAACTGCAACGCGTGTACTATTGGGGGAGGCAGACAATACGATGAGCTGTCTGATGAGAAAAGATGGTCAGTCCTAGAATCATCATTTTCAAATGTATTAGTCACTGACTCCTTTCAATCAAATCAGAAGAAGGAGCTCAATATGTAAAACAAAAGCACATCCATCAAAGGTCAGGAGTGTAAGATTGGAGGCCTGCCTGCTGAGGTGTATATGCCCCTTCCCACAGGCCCAGAATTCCCTCTCTGCATCTCCCCTCAGCTAATTTGGAAGATCACCAACCAAGTGAATAACAGAAAATAAGAAATAAGCAGGATGGAAGCCAAATCATGGAGCACTGCGTTACCTGCATACTCGTCATTGAGGCTTCCTTACAACAGGGTACTAGCCCACTGCTCATGCAGGGCCTTTATAATTTGTAAGCCGAAGAAATTGTTTTTATGTCCACGTGGCTCATTCCATAGTTTGCACATGGCTGGCACCCAAGATATTTTTAGAAATTTTGACATGAATGGACAAATGGATAGCTGAATGAAGGCCAGCCTCCACTGAAATAAACAGGGTCTCTCTGAAGTCTTTGTTGGGGTGCCTGGGTGGCTTAGTTAGTTGAGCATCTGACTTCAGCCCAGGTCAGGATTTCACACTGTGTGAATCTGAGCCCCACATCAGGCTCACTGTTGTCAGTACAGAGCCCGCTTCAGATCCTCTGGGCCCCACCCCGGCTCATGCTGTCTTTCTCAAAAATAAATTTAAAAAAATTTTTTAAGTTTTTGTTAATAGTTCTCTGTGCTCTAGTTTATCCCTACCCCCTTCTAGCCTGGAATTAAGCTATGAATGTGAATGTACAGCCTCAGCCTAAGCAAGCCTGAGCACGGGACTTCACTGAGACCCTACCTTTATCAGTTAAGGATGCACATCTAACGGCTTTCTGATGAGTTCTGGGGGAAGAGGGGAGAGCATCCCAAAGCACGCTTCTTTCTCATTGCCTTAGTTAATAATTCACAAACTTCCTCAAGGGACAGAAACCACATGGGATTCTTTGCAGATCTTTGAGGAAATGGCATATCCTTTACTTAGAGTGAGAAATACTCTTAAAGGCACAATGTGGTCAGAGGTTTAGCCAGTTCTCAGCACATGCAAATAACCTTAGTGCGTGGAAGAGACATCTGGGAATGGACTTGAAAGGATGGCAACCGGCTGTTTTTTATTATGTCCTTGTAACCTGTTGGGCCATAGCATACATATACTTGTGTTCTTTATCTTGGGGGAAATACAAGGAGAGAGGTGGCATGATTAAGGGAGGATTGCACATGAACAGGCTGATTAAAAACCACACATTCTGTATTTCATCCAAATAGAAAAACTAAGGGAAAAAAACACCTCCTAGATTTATAGGGGAAATAAGAGCAGCAGTTTGACTTTTAATGAAGATATTAAATAAAGTTTGAAAAACTACCATTATTTTTCAGATGCCCCAAATTTCCCCTAGGTACCTTTAGCTCCCTAAATGTTCCTTAAGTGTGAGAAGAAAAAGAAAGAACTGTGCATAAAAAATGATAGTTTGCTTTTCCTTCCCTCTTTTTCTCTTGCCTTACATCCAATTGCCAATTAGATTTCTCTGGCTATGTGGTCCCTTGGCCCCTAGATTTCACTTCCTAACTGATAAATCTTGTTTTCAGCTAGCACAAAGCATTCATTTAACACATTTTTACCAGGCATCTACTTAGTGCCACACCATGTGTTGCTGATTATTTAAAATAAATGAATAACTAAGTAAATAAGCAAGCAAAAGTTCAAACCCCTCCTCTAACTTAGAATCTAGCATGAAAGACAGACATCAATTGAATAATCATAAAACAAATGGAATGTTACAACTTTCACATGAGATCAAGGATAATAGAACTCACCTCTGTGGTGAGCTCAGGGGAACCTTTCCTGAGATGTGACAACCATTCTTAGAGTGCACAGGGTGAGTAAATAAAAGAAGCAAAGGGAGTTGGGGGAAATGGAGGGTGGTAGGGAGGAAAATCATACTTAGCAGGATGGAACGTCATAGACCATGCTTTCATGGCTCTCAGTAGTGCGGTTAGTGCAGAGTGTAGGGGTATGGCTCCAGATGCCACTGAAGAAGGAGAGAAAAGCCACAGAGAACACTGTAGGCCATGACAAAAAATATGGTTCTACCTTAAGCACAATGCAAATCTATTGAGAAGTTTTCAGGAGGTTTTGAGGATGATGTTACATGATTAGATTTTTTGAAGAGTGCTGTGGTTGCAAGATTTAGGATGTAAGAGAGCTTGGGCTGCCTGCATGGCTCAATCAGTTAAGCATCTGACCACAGCTCAGGTCATGATCTCATGGTTCCTGGGTTTAACCCCCACATAGGCCTTTCTGCTGTCAGCACAGAGCCTGCTTCAAACCCTCTGTCCCCCTGTCTCTGCCCCTCCCTTGTGGTCTCTCTCTCTCAAAAATAAATAAACATTTTTTAAAAATTTTAAAGGAGGCAAGAGAGCCTGGAGGTAATTTAGAAGTAATGATAGATGGAACCAGGGTAGCATCTATGAAGATGACGAGTTGATAAAATGGAAAGCTATGTAAAAGAAAAAACTACAGAAAAGACTGATGATAGATGCTAAGGAAGAGAAAGGTATCAAAGAAGGCTGAAGATTCTGCTTTGTAAAAGAAGATGGGTGTCAATAATGAGATACCACTACATCCCTGCTAAAATGACTAAGGTCTAAAGCACTGAGAACACCAAATACTGGAAAGAATATGGAGCAAGAGGACATTCATTGCTGGCACAAATGCAAAATGATATAACCACTTTGGAATTCACCTGGGTAGTTTCTTACAAAGCTAAATGCAGCTGGACACATGATCTGTAATTATGCTCATAGGTATTTATCCCAATGAGCTGAAGAATTATGTCCACACAGAAACCTGCACACTGATGTTAAGAGCAGCTTTTTCATAACTGCCCAAAATTGGAGGCAATCAAATATCCTTCAAAAAATAAGTGACTAAACAAATTAAGGTGCTTCTATTTACTGGACTATTATTTAACAATAAAATGAAATGATCAATCATGCTTAAAAAAGGACATGGAGGAGACTTAACTGCATTTTGCTA
Organism: Suricata suricatta; assembly: GCF_006229205.1. Lineage (NCBI taxonomy): Eukaryota > Metazoa > Chordata > Mammalia > Carnivora > Herpestidae > Suricata > Suricata suricatta. The sequence continues at coordinate 137,084,841 of NC_043703.1, read as the reverse complement.
AGTGAAAGAAACTAACATGCTGTGTGATTTCGAGTATATGACATTCTGGAAAAGGTAAAGCTATAGAGACAGTGAACAGATCAGATCAGTAGTTGTGGGAGAGGGGTGGCGGGAAGAGTCCTGTGAGTTTGAGTAGGTAGAGCAATGGGGTTGTTTAGAGCAGTGGGAGCATCTTGTAGGATACTCTAGGTGTGCACACATTCTGTTAGGCATGTGGCAGAACCCATGGGGCCACACAGTACAAAGTATGAATCTTAATGCAACTGATGTAATTTAGTTAATAAGATATCAATATTCATCATGGTAGCAAATATACCACATCAGTGCAAAATATTAACAATAGGGTAAACTGAGGGCAGGAAGAGAGAAAGAATATGGGAACTTTTTGTCCTGTGTATTCAATTATTCTTTCAACCAAAGACTGTTCTATGAAATTAAGTCTATTGATGTAAAAAACTTCAAATATATATATATATATATTTAAAAAGGAAATGGACAGTAATGATATTTATTTAAATATGAATGACTGGAGAAAAGATTAGGGAAAAGAACATTATTTCCTTTTCAGATATCTGGATTTTAAAGTACTTTTGGGAGGAGGGGGGTGCCTGCATGGCTCAGTTGGTTAAGCAGCTGACTTTGGTTCAGGTCATGATCTCACAGTCCATGGGTTTGAGTCCTGCATCGGGCTCTGTGCTGACAGCTTGGAGCCTGAAGCCTACTTCAGATTTTGTCTCCCTCTTTCTGTCCCTCCCCCTCTTGCACTCTGTGTCTCTCTCTTTGGAAATAATAAACATTAATAATAATAATAATAGATATAAAGTACTTTGGGGATACATAAAGTGCCTTGAGATACATCAAGAATAGGTTAAATATACAACTCTGGAATTCAAAGCAAAAGTGTAAGCTGGAAATATAAATGTTAATCATCTGCAATAGTGATAACTTACATTAAAAGCATTGATGGCATCCTCCAGGTGAAACTATACGGATCACGCTTAGGCACTGGCTACTAAAAACATATGGACAAGAAAGAAAATAAAGGAGGAATTGGCTGCATTTTGTATTTTGTTTTTTTGTTTTGTTTTACTTGATTCTGTAAACAGTGGTTGTTGCAGAAATTTTGGAGGCAAGCAACTCAGAGAACTGGCAGAGAAAGAGAAAGAGATGATACTGGGCATCAGGAACATTTTTCTCAGGTAAAGTAAAATTCGCAGAAGAGAGAGGAACAAGGTAGTAAGGGTCAGTAAAAGACACAGTTGATAAGATTAAAGAGAATAATGGTAATTTATTCGAAACTAAAATGAGCAAGCATTGTTACCTGTGGACTCTTGGAATGGGAAGAACAAAAGGTGAAGTGAGAGTTCTATAGACCAGTGGGGGATTAGAGCCAGTGACAGTAGAAAGAGAAACATGAAGGTTAGCTGCAGTAGAGTTCAGTGGATATTCCTATGCTGAGACTTACATATGAACTAACCCTGAAATAATTATGCTCTGAAAATATAGTCAGTTTGATTTCCATAAGGAGCAGAAATTGGTGCATAAAGGGTTTTTTAGAAATTTGGGAAGACAGGCAGCCTGGAAACAGAAACAAGTTGCACCTCATAGTTTGACATACCAGTTCAGGATGATTTACATAACCATTTCAAGGTAAAGTAAGTAGAGTTTGCATAAAGTTTCAGATTTCCAGGATCTTTTAAATATCTAGATGTAGCCTGTACAACTGATGTCCCACAACTAAGTTTTTTTTCTATGCAAATAAAGCTTTTCAATATAATTCTTGGTAATAAGTGTCTGCCGAGTATTTCACATCTCCCTAGAAGCAATAATAAGGGTACTATGACACTCTTGGAATAACCCATAAAACAAATTAGCTGGGGAAAAAAAATATATATATATACATATTCATTGAGACAGCAACATCTGGTAATGGCAGACTAGGTAATTCAAACCAACATTCCCTCTTGGAATAATTGGAAAAAGACATCAAAGAGCTAATGAGATAATGAACTATATAAGAGCTTGACATGGGAGTGCTGATTTCAAGAAGCTAAAACTTCTTTTCTTTAGAAACATTTATTGGTTTCAGAGAGTTTGGCTAAGAAGGCAAGAAGCACTGTAGGCCACCTTGTGCGGCTAAAGGGATGAAGATCGGAAGTCATAGCCCACTAATGGAGGCCCCAGTTATTCCTCCTTCCTTTGGGTTGGAGTCACAAATGGGTGACAACTAAAAGTAAGACTGAACTGGAAGGAGGAGGTAGTCGACTCTTCACAGGGACTATAGCTCAGTTTCAAATCATTTTCATCTATAAAGTTGGATTAAAGAGTTTCTAAATTGGCAGTATCCTCAGGTACCTTGCAGAACCAAACTGTGCATCCTTCTCTGGAGGTAGATGACATCATCCGAGGTCACACAATTTTTCTGGAAACAATTTTGCAAATATAATGTCTGGCATAGAATCGTAAACAACAGGCATGTGAGGATGAGGACACAGGACAACAAGAATGAAAACAACAGAAACGGTGACAACAGAAGACTCGTAAGGGCCCAATATCCTCAACTCATCAACATACTTCTAAAAAACTATGCTTACTGTGCTTAAGAAATGAGACTAGATTAAAACACTTTAACCTAACATTAGCAACTATTGAAAGAACACCAAATATAAATTCTAGAACTGAAAAATAAAATAACCAAAAATAAGAAATCAATGGAGTAAAAAGGAGAAAAAAAAAAGAAATCAATGGATAGGTTTAATGGCAGACTAGACATAGCTGAAGAGATCATTGTCAAACTAAAAGATAAATCCGAAGGAAAAAAAATGCTTCCAAGGAAAAACAGAGACCAGAGTGCTTAAAAAATAAGAGAAAGAAATAGACATGGACCATATGGTCATAGGGTCTAATAGATATATATTTGGAGATACAGGGAAGACAGTATGGGACAGAAGGAACAGTGAAGAGATAGCTGAAAATTTTCCAAAATGAATGAAAAACATCAAGCCAAGGGGTCAAGAAAGGTTGGAGAGCTTCAAGAAAGATAAATATAATAAAATAACAAAATAAAATAAAAGTACCCATAGGCTCATCATATCTAAATACTGAACACCAAGAAAACAAATTGTTAGAACAGCTTGAAAGGGGGAGGGAGAAGGAAGAGAGAGATAAAGGGAAGGAGGGAAGAGGAGAGAGACAGAGAGAGACTATCTTTTAAGGAGCAACAATTAGAATAACCGCTGATTGACTCCTCAACAAGAACTATGCAATTCAGAAGACATGGAATACCTTCACAATGCTAGGGAAAAAACTCAGGTAATAAAAATTCTATTCCAAGTGAAAGCACCTTTCAAATAATTAGGTAAACATAAGTAGATTTTCAGATAATCAAAGATGAATTTATTGCCATCAGACCTACACTGAAATAAATACTAAAGGTATTTTATAGGCAGAAAGAGATGATCACAAATAGAAGATCAGAGATGAACAGGAAAAAAAGCATTGAAAGAAACAAGTTTCCAGGAAAATAAAAGCTAATATTGACTGAATCAGTCAATATTAACAATGCCTTGAAATTCAAATATACAATGAAATAAAATGTAAGACAACAATAGCATGTAGATTGGAAGATCACTGCCTTGTCTGGGCAAAAGTGCCAATTAATATGAGCCATTGACAAATTAAGAATTAATGCGCTATACTCCAGGTAACACTGAGAAGTTGTACATCCTCTGAGCACATAGAAGAAAAAAATAATAGAATATACACATTTAACAAAGAAGAGAAAAAGAAACACAGAACACTAAGATTGCAATTTAAACCAAAATACATCAGTAATTACATTAAAGCAAATGAACTAAATAAATGTTCCAATTCAAAGACATACATTGTCAGGTTGCATTTTAAAATAATCTTATATGTAGTTCATAAAGCAAAAAGGATACAGTAATCTTAGGGAGCAAAAAATGGAAGAAGGCCATGAAAACACTAACCTAAAGAGGCTGGGGTCACTACATTAATATCAAAATCATTTTCAAGGTTACTTGGGAGAAGGAAGCACACATGTTAGATAAAACATTTAATTTACCAGGAAAGTACAAAATTACTAAAATTTTTTGCACCAAATATAAAATAGCTTTAAATCTTTAAAGCAAAATATTCATGGGGTAAAATTAAATAAATAAAAAAATAAACAATTCCACAATCATATTGGAAGATTTTGAACAAATCCCTCTGAGTACTTCATCTAACAAGCAGACAAAAATTTAGCAAGGATGTAGAATATTTGAATAACACAATTCATCAATTTTACCTATTAAATATATAGAGAACAATTTACCCAACTTCAGAATAAACATTTTTTTAAAAATACACAAAACATTTATAAAAATTAACCATAGCCTGAGTAATAAACAAGTATCAGCAAATTTCAAAAATTAAGATCATAAAATCATGTATGGTTTCTGACAAGGACATTTGGCAAGAAATTAATAAGAAGATAACTACTAAATCATCATATTTTGAAAGTAAGGAATACAGTTTCAAATAACCCATGGATCAAAAACTACCAGTATTAAAATCAGTAAAGTGTTTTGAACTGAATGATAAACACAAATACAGTACACATCAAAACCTGTGTAATACAAATAACAGATAACACAGAGTAATAATTTAGAACTTTAACTGCATATATGAAATGAACTAAAATTATAGATAAATTTCTCTCAAAATATGGATGGGAAAATCCTAAACAAGCTATATACAAACCAAAGTTAGTAATCTTTTAGAAAGGAAATAACACACCAGACAAAAGTGCTTTATTTTAGAAACTCAACCGAACTCAACATTCAACATGCAATTAATGTAATTCAAACATCAATGGAATCAAGAAGAGAAATTGCAAAACTGTCTCATTAGTTGCCGAAAATGGTTTGATAAAATTCACTATCCATTTGTGTACGGCAAATTAGGTAGGAAAAGGAACATCCTAAATCTCCTAAATCACGATTAAAACACCTTCGGCAAGGATCATACTTAATCATGAAATGTTAAGAAGCTTTTCCACTGAGCCTGCTAATACAACTTCTATTAAAATTCTAGAGGGGTTTTGTGTCATTCGGATATTCCGATTCCTGATGGGAAACAGAGTACATGAAAGCAGCTTAATTGGAAAGGAATGGTGGAGCATCAGATATAAAAAAGTGAGGCCTCATTACCACTGCTGGACTAGAATAGCAAAGGGAGCCAATGATAATGGGGTAAGTTTCATATCTGTAGTTTTGGCAATCTTCCATTTCTTGGACTCTGGTGGTTCCAGGGATGGCTGTTTTGTGACACAATCATTGACTGTGTTTGCTCTCTGCACAATAAGAAGGTTAAACATTAAAATAGGAACATTGCTGATGCAAATATTACATCTACATGTCAATGAAAGTAAATGGATGTCACATGCAGAAACAAAGAATTAGAATAAAGGTAATGATGTATTTACAAACAGATTCCTTAAAGCAATTATAAGGTGGGGCATGAAAGCAATTTCCTAGGACTTCTAAGGAACCTGCCAAATTACAAAGAAGCAAAAGTAAGAAAGTAAACACAAAAAGGAGTTCTGATTTATTATTCACAGCTTCCCTTCTTTCCTCTCCCTTATGAGTGTTTAAGAGCACTTACTGAATCCTAAGGATTTTTTTTCCTCTGAATTGTTTATTTTTTTTAATAGTTTATTGTCAAATTGGTTTCCACACAACACCCAGTGCTCTTCCCCACAAGTGCCCTCCTCCATCACCACCACCTCTTTTCCCTCCTCCCCCTTCCCTTTCAACCCTCAGTTCGTTTTCAGTATTCCATAGTCTCTCAAGTTTTGTGTCCCTCCCTCTCCCCAACTCTCTTTCCCTCTTCCCCTCCCCCTGGTCCTCCATTAGGTTTCTCCTGTTCTCCTGTTAGACCTATGAGTGCAAACATATGGTATCTGTCCTTCTCTGCCTGACTTATTTCGCTTAGCATGACACCCTCAAAATCCATCCACTTTCCTACAAATGGCCATATTTCATTATTTCTCATTGCCATGTAGTACTCCATTGTGTATATATACCACATCTTCTTGATCCATTCATCAGTTGATGGACATTTAGGCTCTTTCCATGTTTTGGCTATCGTTGACAGTGCTGCTATGAACATTGGAGTACATGTGCTCCTATGCATCAGCACTTCTGTATCTCTTGGATAAATCCCTAGCAGTGCTATTGCTGGGTCATAAGGGAGTTCTATGGATAGTTTTTTGAGGAATCTCCACACTGTTTTCCAGAGCTGCCGCACCAGTTTACATTGCCACCAAGAGTGTAGGAGGGTGCCGGTCTCTCCACACCCTCGCCAGCATCTATAGTTTCTTGATTTGTTCATTTTAGCCACCCTGACTGGTGTGAGATGGTATCTCAGTGCGGTTTTTATTTGTGTTTCCCTGATGATGAGAGATGGTGAGCATCAAAGTTTCATGTGCCTGTAGGCAATCTGGATGTCCTCTTTGGAGAAGTATCTGTTTATGTCTTCTGCCCATTTCTTCACTGGGTTATTTGTTTTTTGGATGTGGAGTTTGGTGAGTTCCTTGTAGATTTTGGATACTAGCCCTTTATCTGATATGTCATTTGCAACTATCTTTTCCCATTCTGTCAGTTGCCTATTAGTTTTCTTGATTGTTTCCTTTGCAGTGCAGAAGCTTTTTATCTTAATGAGGTCCCAAGAGTTCAGTTTTGCTGAATCCTAAGGATTTTGTGGCCAACTCTCAAAGACTAGGACAGGATCTAAGAGAAAGATTCAGTGGTCAGTGTCCAAGGATGACCCACTACCTAACTTCAAGCAGAGTAGTTCTGCTTTCATCTGTCCAAATAGATGAGGTTGCTCTGTGAGACTAGATTTGAAGAAAGGCATTATTTAAAAAACAAAAAAGCTCCAATTTTGCAAATAAGTAAACCAAGTACCAAATGGTGGCATGACTAACCCTAAGTCATCATACATAAATATTAACATTCTCATTTGGCTAAACCAGGTCTTTTGAATCCCCAGCTCATGCATTTTCTACCGTAACACAGGTCACTCAATCATAATGTTCTCTCAGGTTCAAAATAAAATAAGGAAACCAACAAAGGCAACAAAAAGCCATTCTGTTAATTACTATGACATGTGCCTATTTTAATATGTTATACTTTATGTCAGGAAGCTCTCTAAACTTTACCTTGTCAAGCCTATAATAGTAATTGCCTGTGCTCCCTGAACTTGATCCCTTCCCTCCCTAAACCTGACAAGAGCTTCCCGAAGCCCAGCTAGCCAGCAATGAACTTTTGGTGATCACACCTCTGTGACTCAGATACTAGAAAAGAGGAACGAAATACTATTCTATTCAATGAAGTTTGGAGAAGTTGGTCCTCATAATTGAATGGCTGAATACCATCTAATTAAATTGTTAAAAAGCATTTGGAGGTATTTACAATTTAAAAGGTAAAAAGCATCTATGAACTAAATAACAAACTATAAAAAGTGTAACTTACAAAGAGTAGCTAAATCTATTGTAATTCTATTATTTTCTGGTTGCAGATAGTTTACTTAAAAACACTATAATGTAATGGTCCAAAAAGGCCAGCCTAATATATGTTTCAGTTTAGTTGAAAAGGAAGGTCAATGATATCTTAACTCCAAATGCTAATAGATAATGAGAACTCATTGCCTAAGGCATAACTAGATCTAACAAAATGAAATCAAACTCACAGAAATCAATATTTAAATGAAGTTACTAACACATCCCATCCACTTATTTTTTTCTGGCAGATCTGTGCAGACATATTTGTTATCATTTACATTTTAAGTTTTATCGATAGAATGTTAGAGAGTTGGCCTTAGGAGCTTACTTCTAAGTAAAAAGTAATAAAAACCACAGTCTCTTAAGAAAACAATTTCAAGAATGTCATTCTTTTTTGAAAAAAGTTTATTTATTTACTTAGAGAGCAAGCAAGCATGAGCACAGGAGGGACAGAGAAAGAGGGAGAGAGAGAGAGAATCCCAAGCAGCCTTTGCACTGTCAGTACAGCACCTGATACAGGGCTTGAACTCACAAACCATGAGATCATGACCTGAGCTGAAATCAAGAGTCAAATGCTCAACCTACTGGGCCACCCAAGAGTCCCAAGAATGTCATTCTTGAAGATGAGGTTTTATAGACACAACAGCTCTTGTTTACTATCAGGTAGTTAAAACATTATTTTACACAAATTCTATAGAAGCTATCATTGACACTGTTAGCTTGTAAATCAGTATTTGTTTCCTTCTTGCTTAAGCCCTTTTGTTGAAGGCAGGCATGTGACTAGATCCATGTGAGTCTGGCATTCCCAGCCTCTGTAGGAGGAAGACAGGGTGACTCATTCTAAAAGGGAGCATGAGCAACTATATGTTGGTATGGCCTCCGGGAAGGCATATGGGCACCCTGTTAAAAGGGAATATATACTTATAATGAGATTCTTTCCCCTTCTTACAGCAGTTAAAAGCATGCAATTGCTAGAATTGGAGATATAACCACAAAACTGAGAAAAGAATTCTCCATTTGCCTGCCTCTAAACCACTTGTTAATATAAAAAAAAAAACGAAAACAAAAAACAGATTCAAGATGTTAAGCCTCTGTAAGTTGAATAGGCCATTATTTACAGGTGAAAGGATTTGTAAATAATAGGCTTTTTATAATTTTATTTCTATTTGATAGCAATCTTTCTAAAATATCACATTTCTTCCCTTACTAAAAATAAGAGATTGGATTATTTTACGTTTGTTTCTTAATGACTCCGCTTCATGTTAAGATGTGAAGTTAGGTTATTTTCTAAATGATACCAGCCAGAAAATAACATTTCTATTGTAACATTCTGGGCTGGGATTAGGGTAAGGCATGTAAGACACTCGCCCAGAGGGCAGAATTTAAAAGGGATTCAAAAAGCTCAGTAATCCAGATAAGTATTTTAATAAAAGATCTTTTTAAAACTGAAAATTAATTTAAAAATTCATGATGAACAAAAGTCATCAAAGTATTTAAAATTTCAAGAGAAGTATTACTGATTTTTCCTTTTGTCTTGGGCTCCAATAGGGCCCAGCAGAGCTTTCATTACTCCCTCACTAGAACCATTTATTTCATAATAGAACAAATCTCTTCTTGAAGGAGAATTAAAGATGGAGAGAAGTTAATGACAAAGCTCTCCTGCACGTAGGGTTTGTGACCATTTCTTTCCCTTCCTGTTGTTTAGAAGCCTTAGATCAATTACATGTGGAACTCTGGTTGTGCTTCCAAATGGTTATAGTCTCCAGAATGTTCTATTCTATATCAATGGGATGTTATAGTAATTCAATAATGTCCTAATCAGACCCCAAATTCACGAAGTTATCTAAATACAAACATATCTGTGAAACCCATAACTATATGCAAACATTCTTAGAATGACAATTGCTTAAGATTTTGATTTGGTCAGTAAACATTTACTGAGCACTTTATAGTTGTCAGGAGCTGTAGGCTGTGAGGATGCAAAAATGAGGGGGGGAAAGATTCGTATGTTGTTTGCAATATTTTTAAACACTCATTTTTCAATTGCCTGTGGGACTGAAATATAACACTGGTTTATGATTAAATATCAGGGAACTGATGATAGAATAGCTAATATTTCAATAACAAAGAGACTGCCTTTGGAGTAAATGTGAAATTATACCATGTTTGTCTAAATCTTCTAACTGTCCCAGGGGGGTGGCAACTGAGAGCAGGTGCAAATGTGGAATGAACGTCTGGAAGGATAATAATGGAGCATGGTGTATTCTCAAGTCCACCAGGAATAAAATTGACTGGATTAGAGCCCTTGTGGGAGGGAGGGTCAAAGAACAAAGGCCTTCTCCTTTCTGTCCCTTGGCAAGCCCATCCAGTTCAGAAAGGACAGAGTCAAGCTCTATGTGTCAGATGTATGCCTTTTCATACCACCATTCAGTGAGATGAGAGGCTCTTTATGTTCCCTATAGGATATCAGTGGAATTAGTAATGAGAGGCAACATGCATCAGTGAAAACTCATTATGACTCATCCCTTTTCAATTATCTAAGAATCTCCCTCTGTGATAAAGGAATCATCAAAGAACTGGGACTTAAGTGATTTAAAATGTTTTTTAAAAAGTCATAAAGAATGGTAGATTATACAAAATTGAATCACATCAGAGATAAGTTAGTTGTCTGCATTAGAAAACAAGCTTCCTCTCCCCTCCCTTACCCCCATCCGCTCCCCTACCCACCACCCCCCTCAGTCAATAGGATCAGAGAACCATGCTTATCTGGCTCTAAAATGGTACCTTCAACATCTACCTCTCTAAACACAAGCAAAACGTCAGTCATCACTACGTGAATTTCAAGCGCCAGTAAATACTGTATTGGAATCCCCAAGCAGGGCTCACCTAATGTTCTGCAGATTGGGAAGAGCTGTGCAATTGTTAATTTAATTTAGAAGCAGCCTGATACCATGGAAAAGCATGGACATTGGTGTCTAGAAGACCTGTGGGTTTTTTTACTATTGTTTGAGATTTTCTCATCCCTCACCCCCCAGCCCTGCTGCACTTCCTATCTTCCTGCTTACTTTCCTGCCATTGGTTCTTTCTCCCCAAAGACCAAGGAACCTACAGTCTGTATCCTTGTAGCTCCAGGTACACTGTAGGGATCATGTCCATGGTATACACAGCACTTCTTTCATCTTCATCTATTATGTTAGATTTTCCAATCCATTCATTTTTAACACCCATTGTGAAGCTCACGTATCTGTTTTTGATAGTGCTTCAATCCTTGAATTAACCATGATTCCCTAATGTTTATAGTTTCTTAGGATTATATCAAGATTCTATCAATGTACACTACAGTAATGAGAGCCCATAAGGAAGCTGCTGACCATGGTCCATGCCCATCCACAAACTTGTGTATGTTTAGTCCATACTGTGTTTTGGCCAAAATAGAATAATTTACCAACCTTTTTTTTTTTTTAAGTCAGGGAATTAATAAAAATCTAAATTTTTATCTTCTTAAGAAGTTAAACAGGGGTGCCTGGGTGGCTCAGTTGGTTAAGCAGCCGGCTTTGGCTCAGGTCATGATATTGCAGTTTGTGGGTTCGAGCCCCCTGTCAGGCTCTGTGCTGACAGCTAGCTCAAAGCCTGGAGCCTGCTTCAGATTCTGTATCTCCCTTTCTCTCTGACCCTCCCCTGCTTGCACTGTCTCTCTCTGTCTTTCAAAAATAAAGACATTTAAAAAATTTAAAAAAAAAAGAAGTTAAGCAGTGTGGCAGTGCTAGGACTGTATTTCTGTATGGCAACATTGCCAGGGGCTGAGTAGGATCGCTTGGTTTTAGAAGTGTGAGCTATTCAATGTGCCACAATTGCCCCTTGCACGTTATATTCATTTGTTGACACCTTTAGACATTGGACTTTGTAACATCTGATGAATCCTTGGGACTACTGCAAGATGGCACTGGGAGCTGATACATTTGTAATCTCCAAACCACCGAGAGGGGTAATAATAAGAACAGTAATTATACTAAATGGCAGCGTGTTTACTATGGCAATATGATTACTAAATGTTTTACATAAATTAACTCATTGAATCTTTGCACAACTCATTAAGGAAAGTATTACTATGACCCCCATTTTACAGATAAGGAGACCTTGGTACAGGGGGGTTGAATGACTTGCCTGCTCACTTTGCTAAGAAGTAGCTTTGCTGGAAGAAAGTGAGATAATTGTGAAGCTGCCCTAAAAAAAATTAAATGCTATGCAAATCTGAAATGTATTCTAATTGTTACTATTGGTGTTGTAGCATATCCATTCCAACAATTTCTCCAGTAAGAAGGCACAGTTCCTGTTATATGAAAAAAATGCAAATTGCCAGATAATGTGCTTATTATTAAATTTCTTCCTATGAATGAATAAAAGAATATATACAAACAGAAAAAATGAAAATTACACAAAAAGGAATAATTTTGGGACTAAGTAAATATATAATTATAACAAATTAAAATTTTTAGATTGTTGACTTTACCCTGAAACTTAAAAGTATCACATTAATTAATTACAATTTTCAATTTAGTTTTAGTTCTGTTTTTAAAATAAAGCCGAACATTTTATGAAACCTGAGTATATTTCTTTCCATTCTACTCTGATGCTGTTTGACAGTAAATTAATACCAATACATCCATCCATGTGCTTATCTCAATGCCTTTCCCCAGGTCTTAAAATCCTTTTATTCCTATAATAGTGTATGGCCATTTTTCAACAACAACAGAAAAGTTAAAAAAGCAATTGCACACCTTTTTTGAGTAAAACCTCCTTTCCAATTTACATTCCATGTGTACTGACTTTATATGATGTCCCAAAAGCCACATAGTAAAAGCAGAATCTAGATGTAATATTTCACTGTCTACATGTTATTAATGAGTGACTGTATTTCACTTTACAGTGAATTTCTTTCACATTTTCTCTTTTAATCTTCACAATAACCCTATAAGATATTAATGCGTGGGTGATTGTTAACCTCTCAACAATATAAATGTTACTTATCCTGACATAGAATATTATGGGCATATAAAAATAAAGGGCATTAGCTGTGAATTTCTGAATTATTTAGATTGTTATTATGATTTCACTACTTGGATTCAAAAGGGATTTTATGGATCCTCCAGACTAACTACTTTATTTGCCAGAAAAGAAACCAATTCTCAGTGAGTTAGTGGCAGAACCAGGGCAAGAAACATAGTGTCCTGATTCCCATTTCAGATTTCTTTCCACTCTAACATACCTTATTTTCTGGAAATAAAAAGGTAAAAGAATATGCCCTTTCCCTCTGTTTGCAAAATTAGGTCCTGTTTACAGAAGCAAGCTATAAGGGAGAAGTTTTAAACAACCATGAAACATTATTAGAACACCAAATGGGTGAAGAGCAGATTTTTTTCTTCGGTTGGAAAAGATGGGGATCAGGAGTAGGTAATAACTCTCATTACACAGACTATAGTTTTCAATGAAGAATTTCACTTCTGAAATGAAAGTCACACTAAATATCCATTTCATAGGTTACCACGCAGATTTTTAATTGTCACAGTTTATTAACATTGCTCGTTCAGCTATCCAGTCATGTTCTCCTTGATAGCAGAAGGGTAATTCCCTGGATAGTCTCCATGTTCAATGTCATTAACCCTCACTCACTGGAATTTACCCTGTGCTTAGCAGTTTCGTATATATGCAGATCCAGAATAAGTAGTGTCTCTGCCACCAGTCACGCTAGCTTCCCAGCCTCTTAACAACTTTAGAGCTGCAACTATGGATGGATTGTTTGTGCTCCCAGGAGCAACACTCCACCTGTGCTGGGGTCTCATAGCCTCTCGTGTATGCCTCCGCAATGCTGCAGCTTTCATCAACCTACAAACCCACTACAGCTTCTTCCATCTTGAACATTAAAACATTCCTTTGATCCTACCTTTTTCCCCAACCGTCACTATATTACTCTGGTCTACCCGATAGAAAAACTAGAAAAACGTGTTGATGCTTATCTTCTCTATTTCTGTTCCTCCATCCTCTAATTAAACCATGGCCAACCAGGCAGCTCTGTCATGGTCACTAAGTGCCACCCCATCCAGTGGTCAATTCTCAATCTTCATTTTTTAATTTTTTATTCTTTGACTCCTCAGCAATATTTGATTCAAGTGATCATTTCTCCATCTTGAAACACATTCTTCACATGGCTTCCATGATATCATACTTTTGGTTGTCTTTCTTTTTTCCTCTGGTCTCTTTTCCTCAGTTTCTGCTGGATCCTTTGCATATCCCCACCTTTTAGAAATGCCCCTGCTTATAGTCATCTGAGTGTTTCATGTCTCTATCCTCTCTTCCTTAATGATCACCTTCATTTTTGTAGTTTTGTGTACCATCTATACAACTCCCAAATTTATATCCCTAGCCCAGATTTCTGAATGTCTCTATGAAATCCATAATCTGATATCCAACAGTTAGCTGATAATCATTAGGTATCTGATTAATATCTCCAAATTACTTGGTCAAAATTCTCAGACCCAACAAAACTGTACAACTCCCACACATACTCCTCCCCATCTCTCAAAATGATTACTCAGTCCTTTTGGAAATGATGGCCCCTCATTGGGTCCTAAACACCCTTTAAGGCAGTCATACCCCTTGCCATGACAATATCTATTCTTCGTAAATGCCTAATTTTTTTTTCTAGGCACCTATCACTACCTGATATATGGACACGAGAATGTAAACTCCATGAGGGAAGCAACTTCTCCTGTTTTGCCTACTACCACATCCTGAAAGCCAGGAACTCTCTTGGTCTTATGGCAGGGACATAAATGTCTGCTCAGTGAGAACTATCATTTAGGAATAAACATCCCTTAGCACAGTTCTATGTAAATAGGAATCCACCATAATTTCTTTAACTCTTCATATCCTTTTGAGTCCTTCATTTTCTCTTTACAGCTTCTACTCCAGCTATTCATACCAATGGCCACAACTTGAAGTATGTCATCACTCAGAGAGATGTACCAGCTCAGAAACCTCCAGCATCCTGTCCTCTGTCCATAATCTTTTCCTACTGAGTTGTCGTGATTCCATCTCCTTTATAACAACCCCCCAGACTCAGGGAACTTCAGTTCTTCCTTCCTGAAATTATTTCCTGATTCGGGCTGGGCTGCTTGACTGTGTCCCTGAACAGTTTAGTCTCCATGCATTATTGAAATTTCTGGTCATGTTTGGTCTCTAATAGCCCAAATCTCTTATTTAAAACAATATACTTCCAAACCTAAACAGCCATCCAGAAACTTAGTCTCTAAGTCAGACAGCCTGGGTCAAAAAAAAAAAGTGATAAATAGATATGGGCAAATCTCTTAGCCTCAAAGCCTTCATTTTCTCATTGAAATAATGCACTTCTTTCAGAGGCTACCTATGAAGACTAAATGAGCTAATCTAAGTAAAGTACTTATCACAGTTAGTTACCATTACCATTATTACACCCAAACTGTTGAGCACAGCAAAAGAATATCATAAAACCACCATCCATATTAGTGCCCCTACAGTGTGTGGGCCCTCCAGACCTGCTCAGCAATGTATTTTTTTTTGATCCTTAGTTATCTGCCCCTCTCATTATGTTGACCCCTTTTGCAAATCTTCAGCCTCGAATCAAGCATATAATGTCTAAGAGTAGCTATGTATCCACACCTATTTTCCTCTTGCTTCCAGTCTCAAGGCTGAAAAATCATCATTTTATTCAAGGACAACTTGTGTATGTTGCTCTTGGTACCTGGCACTCTGATCAATTCCTCCTCATGACTGATCCTCAGTGTCTTCTTCACTCCTGGCCTTATTCCTCAGCTTATTAAAATAATCATGCTGATCCTACACATTTTTTTTTAAGTTCCCTTTACTCTGTGATCTCATTTACATACTGTCTTCATGATCTCACATTCTTTTCAGCCATGCTTTTGGGAAGAGTAGTGCCATCTTACATTATCCATTCTTGACTTCCAACTAAATTCTCAATTCTTTAATCTTGTATTTTTAGCATCTTCCATAACTAATAGTATGATCATAACACATGACATAAAAATTGTGTAATAACCTCCAAATTTCCACATTGTTTTGAGATTACAATTTCATACAACAGAAATGTTTTTGCAGTGTAATAAACTAGTAATTATTGCTCTTGCTAAGGATAGTGAAATCAGTGATTATAGTCTTTGTAGCCCCGTTTTGATGAATTCTTTTCACTTAAAAAGTTTTGCTTTTACTTTAAATTTTATTTTCAATGAAATAAGGCCAGGTATTTTCTTTTGCATTTTGGTCACAATTTAAATCCTATTCTCTTTAGTTATTTATTGAATATTTATTAAACAAATAAATTAGCAATATGTCCTAGTTAGGAAAATTTATGAGTAGACTCAAATATTGTGAAGATTGATAATATATTATATTTTTTGTTTATTTGCAGTGTTGCTTTATGGGACCGAACCATATTAAATAAAAGAAATCTGTGACAATCATCACAAAGGTTCTTGGGGCAGCTATGGAGTATTTAGCCTGTCAGTCAATTTAGCCAAGTAAACCTCATCAAGTAGCTAATCAGTCGGCACGATGGGGGGAAAATGATTGACTTTCCACCTTGTCAATAAGTTAATTTTACTTTGTGAAATAACCTTTTGAAGAGAGCTTTCTGAAGCTTTGGACTTTGGCTTCAGACTGGTCATCATTCAACAACCTTCTAAGCTAGAAGTGGAGACTGCAAAAGACTCATTTGGCAGGAAGGGATATTACTTGGAGGACTCCACAGTGTGCCAGTCAATTTGTCAGGTGCTTTCTCATTAAGGACTTAAGAGATAAGGGTCAGCCTTTGAGCTAGGAGCAGATTCTAAACACACACTTTCCTATTAAACAGTTTCACAGAAAGCCAAATTCCAAACCATTTGGAACTTTGAAGATAAGGATACGCACATTGTCAAGTTCCTATCAACTGAGCTGCCATTGTTATTAATTATTGTAATAATGGCTCACACTCAATAGGTATTACCCGACATGCATTGACTCAGTGCATTATCAGCAACAAATAGAGAGACCACAATAATAACAGTTGTAGGGAAAATGTAGCAGTCTCTTTCCATCAAATGACTTTTGTATGAATAATTAAAATTTTATTTTTAACTTAATCCAATTGATCTTGGTTTCAAGTTTTTCCCTTAATCAAAAATGACTGTCCAACATTGGTAAAATTTATTAGCCCAACCTTCTGTAAATATCTATGAAGAGAGCCATGGGAAATGCAAAGATGCACAAATCAAGACCCTGCTCTCAAAGTACTTAATACCATAATACAAAGTAGTATATGATTGACATGAGAAGTACAGAGCAACTATGTGGATTAGGAGAGAATGGGATCTCCTCATCTAGGGAAATCAAGGAGAGCCAAAGAACTCTTGTTGGGATGGTTAGAACTTTGGGATGGATGGTTAGACCTGTGAGAGAAAAATACATTTACATGAGGGGAACAATTTTGAGTATATGAGCCTTGTGGTATTTATCAGGTGGTAAGTAGATCAGTTTTCCTGGAAGACAGGTTTGTTTAAATGAGTGGGAGATGAGAATGGAAAGGTAATTTTGGAATATATAAGGTAAAAAAAAAAAAGACTAGAAATAGGGCAATGGTGGTAAAAGTCAAGAGAGGAGGTTTTATTTTCACATGTATGAAAGGTAATTCCCAAACCTGTAGAATGTCCCCAAGCAGATATAACATCAAAGTGTTCATAGTCATTCCACAATTCTGTAGGTGCTTTTATCCTGATATTTTTGTCTTCCTTTGCCTTTGTCATGTTACTATCACAATCACTTCTGAAATATTTTATGAGCTAAATTCAGGTTTTATTTACATCTACCCTCTTTGTTTGTTTGTTTTATTTTAGAATAGTTTTAGATTTGCAAAAAAAGTTGTGAATATAGTACAAAAAGTTCCCATGTACCCAGAACCCAGTTTCCTCTGTTGTTAAGATTTTATATTAGTATGGTACTTTTGTCACAATGAATGCAATAACTAATACTGATAGATTATTACTAACTAAAGTCTATATTTCCTTTCAGATTTATTTAGTTTTTACCTAATATTATTTTTCTGTTCCAGAATCTCATTCAGAACACCATATTGTATTTGGTGGTCTTGTCTCCTCAGGCTTCCCTACCCTGTGACAGTTTCTCAGATTCTTCCTATTTTTTATGAGTTTGAGGATTCGTGGTCAGGTGTTTTACTGAATGTCCCTCAAGTTAGGTTTGACTGATATTTTTCTTTTTTTTTTAATTTTTATTATTTATTAAATTTACATCCAAGTTAGTTAGCATACAGTGCAACAATGATTTCAGGAGTAATTCCTTAATGCCTCTTACCCATTTAGCCCATCCCCTCTCACACAATCCCTCCAGCAGCCCTCTGCTTATCTATGTTTGTCTCTTATGTTTGTCCCTCTCCTGTTTTTATATTACTTTTGCTTCTCTTCCCTTCTGTTCATCTGTTTTGTATCTTAAAGTCCTCATATGAGTGAAGTCATAAGATATTTGTCTTTTTCTGACTGACTAATTTCACTTAGTATAATACCCTCTAGTTCCATCCACAAAGTTGCAAATAGCAAGATTTCATTCTTTTTGACTGCCGAGTAATACTCCATTGTATATTTTTACCACATCTTCTTTATCCATTCACAGGTTTTCCTGATATCTTTCTTATCGTTAGATAGGGTTTATAAGTTACAAAAGTGCCATATTTATCACATCATATCAAAAGGGCACATACTATCAGTTATTGATGTTAAGCTTGATCACACGGCTGAGGTAGTGTTCCTCAGGTTTCCATACTATAAAGTTATTCATCTCTTCTCCACCTACCCTCTTTTACATACTGAACTCTTTGGAAGGAAATCACCACATTTAGCCCACACTTAAGGAATCGGGGAGGGATCAGAATTATGTTCCATCTTCATGAGAGTGAAGAGAAATATCTACATAAATTGTTTGGAATTCTACACAGGATATTTGTCTATTCCCCCTCAGTAATTAACTTATTCAACCAAATACTTATGTTAGAATGGACTCGTGAATATTTGTTTTGTACCTTGGATTATAATCCAATACTATGTTATTTATTTTGTCACTCAATTGTTCCCACTTTAGCTATTAGGAGCTCCCTCAGTTGGTTCTTGCATCTCTTTGAAATACTCCATTGGATATTTTTTTCTAGAGCACTTTCTTAGTTTTTAGTCCTACAGTATGGTCCAAGCTTATCTTGTGTATTCCCTGCTCCTGCATCTGGTTCCTTTTATTGGAGAATGGTATTAGAAACCAAGATATGGATGTTGGGTGTGCTCATTGCTCTAGGCCTTCACAGCAAACACAACTTGGAAATATATGTCTGTATACTAACCAATATACAAACACATATCTGTAATTGTTTCTATATTTAGCTTCTGTATCTATATAAAACTAAACATGAGTTCATATCAATGTATCTCACCATAATCCAGTACTAAATGATTTTTTTCTGGCCTTCCTCCTTTATGTATCTTCAGCCTTCTCCTCCATCAGTAGCTCCCACCATCCAGACATTTATTTATGTACTTTTCAATCCTAGTGTATGTGCAGTGTAATTTCAGAATTATTAGACTGTTCCTCTATGAGAAACAAGTTTGTTAACAAGACTGCAGTACTTACATACAGTTCCTTTTATCTTTAGTCTTAACATCTCCACTATTTTCATAGTTATTAGGTCAGCAACTGTTTTTGAATTATTTCATTGATTGTTAGTGCAGTTCTAGGTTTGTAAAAAAAGTGAGCAAAACTCCCAGGTACCTCTTCCCTCCATCCCTGCACAGAGTTTCCCTATTATTTCTCAACTGATAACATTTTCCATTAGTGTGATACAATTGATGAATGAAATTAATATATTATTATTAACATATAGTATCCACAGTTTACATGAGGGTTAGCTGCTTATGTTATACAGTTTTTAGGCTTTGACAAAATGTATGTTATATGTCCACCATTACAGTATATATAGAATAGTTCAACTGCCTCTGAAAAGGTCCACTGTGCTCCTGCAAGCCACTGATGTTTTTATTGTCCCTACTTTCTTTATTGTTTTGCCTTTTCCTATAATTGTTTTTAAACCATGGTAAAATACACATTTTTTAATCATTTTAATCATTAAGTGTATAATTTCTTCTAATGCATTTTATTTTATTTTTTATGTTTATTTATTTTTGAGACAGAAACAGAGCATGAGTAGGGGTGGAGCAGAAAGAGAGGGAGACACAGAATCTGAGGCAGGCTGCAGGCTCTGAGCTGTCAGCCCAAAGCCCTATGCAGGGCTGGAACCCAAGAATTGTGAGATCATGACCTGAGCCGAAGTCCGATGCTTAATCCACTGAGCCACCCAGGCACCCCTCTTCTCATGCATTGTAAATTGTTCGAAAATATACATAACATTTATCATTTTAAGCATTTGTAATTGTATAATTCATTGGCATCAAATACATTCACAGTGTTGTGTAACAATCACCACTCTCTGTACTGAAAACTTTTTCATCATTCCAACAAAACTCTGTACTCATTAAACAATAATTCCTCCACCGTTCCCCCTTCAGTGAGGTTATGTCACACGTTTCCAGTGATATGGTTAGATTCCTTTATAACAGTCCACTTCCCAACCTGGGATCCTGAAACCTCCTGATTGATCTTTATATTTGCATACATAAGGTCCACTCTCTGTGTTGTGAAGTTGTATGGATTTTCATAAATGCACCGTGTCATGTATCCACCATTACAGTATCATAAAGATAACTGTATAACCCTTTGAAAAAAAATCCCCTGGGCTTCATCTATTCAATCCCACTCCGTCCCCAAACTCCTGACAACCACTAAACGATCTAATGTCTCTGTAGTTTTACCTTTTCCATATTATTATTAAAAAATATTATTAAAAAACAGGATATTATTATTATTTAAAAAACATTATTATTAAAAAACAATCATAGATCATGCAGGCTTTTCAACTGCAGGGTTTTTCTCACTTAATAATATGAATTTAAGGTTTATCCATGTCTTTTGCTGCTTGATACCTCATTTATTTTAATCACTAAATAATATTCCCTTTTATGGGTTCACTGAGGTTCATCCATTCACCTATTAAAGAACATTTTAGTTGCTTCCAAGTTTTGATGATTATGAATAATACTGATATAAACACTATTGCCCCACCCCTATTCATGCTTTTCAAGTCAGTTGGGCAAATATCTAGAAACACATATGGTAAAACTAGGCTTAGCTTTGTCAGAAACTGCCAAATGGCCTTCCAAAGTGGCTGTGCTATTTTGCATTCCCACCGGCACGGAATAAGATTTCCTATTGATCCACATCCTCATCAGCAATCGGTGCTGTCAGGCTCTGGGATTTTAGCTATTCTAATAGGTTATTCAGTGGCATCTCCTTGTTGCAATTTGCAGTTCCTTAATGACGGTTGATATTGGGTATCTTCTCATATGCTTTTCTTATCTGCATATCTGTGGTGAGGTGCCTATTCAAATCTTTGCCCATTTTTCATTGGGTAATTTGTTTTCTTTTTGTTTAGTTTTAAAAGGGTTTTGGATTTCTTTAACATTCCCCATGAGTACTTCTGCATATTCTGGATATTTATCAGATAATGTGATTTGCAAATATTTTCTCTGAGTCTATGGTTTGTCTATTCATTTTCTTAACAGTGTTTTCTGCAGTGTTCACTTGTTTTTTTTTAACTTTGATTTAATTAATAATTCAACAATGATGAAATTTCATCTTGTTTCTGTACTGGTCTAGATATAAATTTACTTATTGTTCACATCTTTTGATTATTCAAGTTTTAAAAGTCTGTTCAGATGGAATTAGTTTCCCAACAATATCCCAACAAAAACTCAGATTGGCTCAAAAAGTCAGGGAACAAGGGAGAGCCTCCCATTGTGGAAAATCACAGCAGCCTCTGAGTCATCAGCAATATCATTGATCCTTGCCTCCTACTGCTCATTTGGGATTATATCAAAGGAGAAACTTGCTTGTTTCCCAGGGTCATCTCCAAATACAATTCCATCAAAGAAAAGCAAGAAGCCAGTGAAGTGAAAGAAATAGATTCCATACCATTTAAAACGATTGCACTAATTTTATGTAGCGGTAAACATCAATTTATTCAGCAGTAGATTTCAATTATGTTTCTAATTTGCAAATGTTGCCCTCCAGTAGATCTCAAATTAGAAGGCTAAGCACTAAGGAATGGCAAGACAATGACACTGCAATTAGAAATTCTTCTAAAATATTCAATTAACTATTTGGGAAAGTAGTAAATGGTTCACCTTATTTATTGGTAAGGGCCATATATGAAATGTGATTTAGATTGGATTCAAAACTATGTTTCTTAAACTGTTGATGATCTATTTTCAATGTGAGGGTATCTAGTTATATCTGAACCTGCTATGGTATAGCTGGAATTTAGATAAGTTTCAGGATATCATGGAAAGTTAACTATTTGGCTATTCTAAAGGTATTAAAGAAACATGTAACTTTATTATAATGGGATTTGTTGTGTTCAACAGAACACTAGAAAAATAAGAAAGCTCTATTATATTCCTAGCATTATGAGAGAATACCCAAAAAAAGATCCATGCCTAATCTTCTTTATATTTTTTTTCACATTCCCTTACCACATTTTCTAACCTCCCTAATTCCAAAGAAATGTAAGAATCAGACAGACTTGTGCTTATAGTCATAGTTTAACTTAATGGGTGACTTTCTCTCTAAGCCTGAAAAGAAATAAGGAAAACACATACCTTGTAAGGTTATTGTGAGACCTAATTGAAATAATGAAGGTGAAATTTGTACAATCCCCAGACAATGTTAGCTTCCCCTCCTTTGTTGATTTCCTTTTTTAAAATATATTCAACATGAACTTTCATATTTTATATAGGATGTCAGAATCATGAACTTAGTGTTGCTTTTTGTTTCTTTGTTAAGAATGCCCTGTCTCTTGCACACAGATGTCTAGCTGCTCCATTGTTCACACTGTCCATGTACCCGTCCTCAGGTTAAATCCCCTTTGCCAGGTGCCCCCACACAGTATGCTGGGAATAGACATAAAATATTCAGGCATATTTTGGATATTTATTTGCATCTTTATTTCCATGAAGGAGGGAATCGTGTCCTACATACCTTGTCTCATCTGACATCTTAACAGCAGTTTCTCGGAAAATATTTAGGAATGGATGAGTGGAGGCAGGAAAGGAGATAGGGAGAGAAAGAGGAAAGGAAAGCAGAAGTCTTATAGCTAGAAGACAGACATGGAGAGTGTTTTCTCTCTTTTACCAGTACCTACCTGGAGAATAAACCAAACCTGCATATCTTGATAAGATCAGTCAAGATTTTAAGGCATCTGGAGCACATTAGCATGGCCTAGCATGAAAGTTAGTTGCCTCTACTAGACATAAATGCCACCTCATCATTTGTCTTATCACCCTTGGTGCTTATGGTAAGATCTAGACAAAACTTTGAAGGCCTCAGATTTGCTGAGCCCTCAAAGTTCTTCCATTATGTTTCTAGTAATGCTGAGCTCCCCAGGTTCCTCTACACCTTCCCTTACAAAATCTACAAACTGTCTCATAAGCAACATGCGTTCAAATGGGTGCAGTGAAATAATACAGCCTTCACTCCAGCCATGCAAGTTCATTTTTGTCAGATAATTCAACTTCCATGAGGTCCCATAGAATACAATGTATATTCCAGAGAAAGGTTTTTTTAAAAAAATTGCATATGGGTTTGGGGATGATATTGGAAAATTTTGCCTTGACCCTGAAATCTTATTTTTCCTATGACAGTGCTAAAGTTCAGTTGTTTTGGATTAAGCAGGATCCCAAAATGGGTCTTCATCATCAGAAAGCTCAGAGCTTAGAGAAGGCTTGTCAAGATGAAATGGGATCAAAGGACCATCTATGCACTGGAGCTGCTGGGGTCTTGACATCAGGTCCCCAAGCATCATCTAGTTTCATAGACATGAGGTTCTTGGACCTGAGCCACCTCTCCAAATAACCAAGCCTTCTAGAACACCTAGCCTCTTGTGCATGCCCTGCCCTTGCCTTCTCTACTTGTTTGTCCTCAGTTCCATTGTACCTTATAATCTGCTTTCGAATCTCCTTTTTGGTATGTGAAAGGAATTTGTTTTGAAAAAGTTCCTCTAAACAAATAAACGATCAGTAAGTCTTTGGAATGCAGTTTTTTTATTCAAAAGTATTGATTGAATTCACACCAAAGCATGATCTTGTAGAAAGTAAGAGCTTAGATAAAGTTCCCATCCTTAGAATACTTGTACTCCTAAAATATCCAGCAGTTTAATGGGGATTATTTATTCATCTATTAAATCACTACTCTCTCTCTAAACGCATTTTCTATTTCCAATGTGCTATGATTTATCTGAGGCAACAAAAAGTGTTGTTTTCTCTTTTTTCTATTATCAACGGTTTGCTTTGTTCAAAGCTAGTACAATGCTATTTTAGTTAAATCATATTTGCCTCTTTACAATATAACTGTCATGTCAAAGTTACTGTATTATTATGAAAGTTAGTAAATATAAATAAAATGCATTTTCAAAATAAAGTGACATAACACTCATTTTATTTTTCTATTTTCCCTAAGGAAATATGGATTTCTTTTCTATATTTTTAAGTCCTTCATTTTTCTGTGTCTCCCTTGCCCATACACAAGCACAGATACATGCCAAAGACAGCCACTGAGACCCTGGCTGGAATCAGAGGCAATCCAGTCATAGACACTTTGGCAGGAATCCTGAAGGTTCAGAACCATGCATGTCTTCTGCTCCCTCTCCAGAGACATTGAGTGATCTTGGAGATTTACACATTGTGAAGTCACTAGATATGGAAAAGCTGTGGGTCACTTAATCCTCATACTCTGTATTATTACATGGCTTCTTTCCACTGAATGTCTTTCTAGAACACTGTATTGAGTGTTTGCAACATGGAAGTAGAAGAGTGCTAAGTGTTCACAAGGGTAGATTTTCCCTGCTATTGAAGGACTTGCATCAAGTGCAAAAGATAGAACCCTCAAAACCCCAACCTGATCCTTCACATAAGAAGCTTCTTTAACCCAAGGCTTATATGTTTTAGAAGGCAGTTCCTTTATGAGTGTTTGATGTGTAAACATAAAAGTGCTGAAAACAACTGCCCCTCCCCAGTCTGTGTGTCTATTTGTAGTTGAAATAAAACCTAAAAATTTAGTTCAGCAAGATCTTTATTGGATTGGCCAGTACTGTCTAAAATAAATGTTTCTCTTGTCAATTTTTCAGTGAACTTGTCAAAACCAGATAAAGAGATTTTCAGTGATCTCCATTCTGTGTGTAAACACAGTGCTATTTATTCAGTAAAGGAAACTGCCTCATGAAAATCAAATTATTACTGTGCCAACTAGTTTTTTCAAAGCTCTCTTCAAGCCTATGAAATTTTTTTTTCAGTGCATTTTGTTTTTAGAAAGATGATGATGATTCCTTCCGGCAGGTAATGTGAAAGTAACAGTCTCCGATCTATGTGACTACAAGGAGACAGAAAGCATAGTTTGACCCTTCCTGGCCCCCTCTAACTTCAATCAATATTGCAATTATAACCAAACATAATCAAATCATTTGGAGAGTTAAGACCCAGAAGATTGCAAAAGGCTCTGTAGGGGGTAAAAGGGCTCTTTTGATTCTCTCAGATTGACTGGGGAGCTGCCTCATCTCAAGGCCTCACGCTCTGACTGAAACTACTCCAAAAGAAAAGAAATGGGATATTAGGAAGTAGATGACCTTTGAATCTATTTACACCTCTGGACAAACACAGCAGTGAGGCTGTGAGGAAGTGTGAAGGCTATTCTTTAATAGGAATCTTGTGTCGCTTGCACCTGCTTGAAGGATGGGAAGAACCACAGGAAGGTTTTCACAGTGTTAGCCTTCTATCTTCCAGAAAAACTCTACCCTCAAGCAAACAAACAAGAAATCTTTTACTTTTGCTCTGCTTTGTTGCGTTTTTCAAGAATAAGATCATCCCATCATCTTGTTTTATTATTTTCTCCAGTAAACAGATCCTGTTTCTGAGGACTGTCAAGAGCACTGTACTAGTTAGCCATCAAGTCACTTAGATTAAATTCAATAAATAAGGCAGTAAACATGGTTTATGGTTTATTAAAAGTACAATTGATTGCACAGTGAAATATTCAGAGACCTCTGAATAAATCAACTAGTTAGCAAATTCAATATTTTCAGACAGGGTGAATTTATCCCGTAAGTACACAGCAAAAATAAAAATGCTTTCCTTTAGCCTTATATGTTCACTCCTATGGAATAAGAGCCAAAAACTTAAAGGGGAATTCAGAGGCATTCTTCAAATAGGACTAATTTAACTCTAGTTTAAAATATCCACCCTTAGGGTCCCTAGGTGGCTCAGTTGGTTAAGTGTCAGACTCTTGATTTCAGTTCAGGTCATGATCACAAGGTCATGATCTCACAGTCATGAGAACGAGTCTGACATTGGGCTTTGCATTGCATATGAAGCCTGCTTGGGATTCTCTCTCTCTCTCTCTCTCTCTCTCTCTCTCTCTCTCTCTCTCTCTCTCTCTCCTCTCTCTGTCCCCCACATGCATGCTTGCTTTTCCTCTCTTTCTCAAAATAAATATTTTTAAACCTAAAAAAATATAAAAAAGAGTATACACATCTTTACTCTTTTTAAAAATGTTCATTTACTTATTTTGAAAGTGATACCATGTGCTAGCAGGGGAGAGGTAGAGAGAAAGAGAATTCCAAGCAGGCTCTGCAATGTCAGCTATCAGCATAAAGCCCTACATGGAGCTCAAACAGTGAGATCATGACCTGAGCCAAAATCAAGATTCCGTTGACTAAGTGTGGCTTAGTTGGTTCAGTGTCCAACTTTAGCTCAGGTCATGATCTCTTGGTTCTTGAGTTCAAGTCCCACCTCAGGCTCTGTGCTGACAACTCAGAGCCTACAGCCTGCTTCAGATTCTGTGCCTCCCTCGCTCTCTGCCCCTCCCCCATTCATGTTCTATCTCTCTCTCTCTCACACACACATAAAAATAAATACACAGTAAAAAAAATTGTTTTAAAGAGTC
This sequence comes from Suricata suricatta, assembly GCF_006229205.1. Taxonomy (NCBI): domain Eukaryota; kingdom Metazoa; phylum Chordata; class Mammalia; order Carnivora; family Herpestidae; genus Suricata; species Suricata suricatta. The sequence goes on along the minus strand of NC_043703.1, from coordinate 137,058,083 downwards.
AGATGTTTAACTGACTGAGCCACCTAGGCACCCCTCCACATCTTTACTCTTGAGATGCTCCCAAATGAGAGATTCAAAAGCCCTACTAATCTGTTCCTATGTCTCATAAAAACTATTAAGACATTCTTTGGATTTAACTTAAATTCTTTCTTATGTAATTGTCTGTAATCTTTGGAAATGAAAGGAGTGTGAGCCAGGAAGAATCATAATGAAAAGGTGTGTTTTGATCTAGCTCTCTATTTCTGCAGTGTCTGGTTCTTTTATATTGAGCCCTGCACCTTTACACTGGAAGGACTCTAGCTAAGTCGTTCATGACCTGAGTACTGTCATCCCCACAGCCACTTTAAAGCTTCATCTGATTTGATCTCATTGCCGAATGAGACAAAGAAGGGCAGACTACGTGTGATCATAACCAGCTCACCATCCCTCTTCCCCTCACTTCCCACACTACTGCACATTTGGTTCTCTGATAGTTATCTCCTTACTTCCTGTTGCCTCCTCTGTCTTCTCTCCTTTGTGAACTTGGGTGTCCAGTCCTCTGTCTTTACTCTGCCTTTCTTGGGTGATACCACCACCTCTGAAGCCTTCCTCAGTCAGTTAACATTAGCTGTTCAATTTATACCTTGGACTTAAATTTCTCTTCTAAGTTCCTCACATAGGCTGCCTCCTGCACGTACAAAGAGTCTAACGACTATCTCATACCTAACAAGTTCATCTTCCTCTCCAAACTTGCTATGTCTTGATTAGTGACATCACTTTCCATTGAGCTGCCCAAGCCAGGGACCTCAGAGTCACCTTAAACATATCCTACTTCCTTACCCTCCACATTAACTGGCAAGAGATTATGCCAATTCTGCTTCTAAAAAACTCTCAATATATCTGCTCTTCCCTTTTCACTGCCACGGGCTTGGCACAGCCTTTAACGGCTCTCACTTGGTCTGCTTTAGTCTGATCACCCCAGGGTCATTCTTCTACCCACCCATGCTCATTTCTGCCTTAGAGATCAGCGGAAAGTGAAAATTCACTTTGCAAAACAAAGAACTGAACAGAGAAAATTTCTTTGATGGCTCTCTTTTGCCTACAGTTAGAAAATCAACCGACCTGGGCCGAGTGCCTGGATGTATTAGACAGTATAGTTGGTGCCACTGCATGCTTTCTGTCTAAAGAATATCACATTGGAAGTCAGGAAAAGTGGGCTCTCATTCCACATATGGCTCCAAATACTTCATCTCCAGTCCTAAGTTTTACCATCTGTAAATAAAGGGATTGGATTAGACTGTCCCATTTCTGACATCTTTATCAGAAAGGGAGTTAAGTATAGTAAGTTAATGTCAGAAGACCAGTTGAGCTGCTTTGACATACCACTACAGATATTGTGAGCTTAATTCTTATTTTAGTTCTATTAACTAAGAAGCGTCTATTTGGTTTTTTGGGGTTTTTTGGCATCTGTTCTGGGTCAGGCAAAGGGACCAATAGAAGCAGGAATCTGTTCTAATTCCCTAGAAATATCTGACCTAGTGTGAGAAAAGTGGACTGGACTATTATTCAAAGTGGAGAACACCCATAAACCCATATTATTTAAAGAAATGATTGAATAAATTAATAAATGGGGAGAACACATAACTCTTTGATGCAAAAGAATTCCAATTCCAAATTCTGACCTACTTACCCTTATCCACAAGGAGGTAAATTATATCTCCTCACCTTTTAAGTGTAAGCACTCTGCAATGTCAGAGTTTGGGAAGGGAAAGAGAAGCAACTACGTGTGATCATCCTGAAGAAGTGAGAAGAGGGTTATCCAGGTTATCCACCAGCCCAACACACTTGTCTGAGAATGGGTGAGCTTGGACTTGATAAAGTTTGGCATCAAAATCTAAATCAATTCAATTTGATGCCCAAAACTTGAAGGCATAACATGGGTTCCAAGCAAGTTTTGAAGGCAGTTGGGATAAAAACATTGTCATTCAGTGCAGGATAAATAGGAAGTGGGGGTAAATTCATTGGGTTCTGGACTAGGTGATGCTGAGGACAGACTCCTGGCTCCTCATGGAGACCATCAGCAGAGACCAGAGGAGAGCTCCATCCAAGCAACCTGGAATTCAATTTCCAATCCCTGCAAGAGAACTGAAATACTAAACCAGAACCTGGGACCCAACCAACAAGGCAGCACTTAGAGAAAGGCTGAAACCCTGTGAAGATGTATTTGTGAGCTTACTTCAGTCACACTTAACATCAGATTTCAGAAATATGTCTAACTTGGACCTCACTCATTGCTGGAGAAGAGACTCCCCATGTGTTCTTCTGATCTGCTCAGCACCAGATTAGATGCTGAGTAGGGCCAAGCCTAAGCAAGGGGGCTGTCTATCCATGGTTGGGCAAGGCCTGAAAGGCCAGAGTCTGACAAACAGGGCCATTAGCCACACAAAAAAAGGGTGGATCCCAAACAGACCCAAAGAGTTAGATTGAAGAGTTTCTGCGGCCACCTCACAACTATAACTCTACCCCAGTACCCACTTATAGGGAAGAGACCTATATAAAATTAATAAGATTCAGTAAGAATAAGTAACATTCAGGCAAATAAAGATGCAAACCAGCTTTTCAAATAAGTATCCTGGGTCTCTCTTGCTAAAGGAAAATATCATCTTCAAAACATTCAGTGTTACAAGGAAAGAAGAGAGAAAATTGATTTCTCTCATCAGATAAAAAGAACTACAGAAAATTAGGACAGAATACATAGGTGTACTCTAATTTTGGTCGGACCGAGACTTGTGGAGAATGTTTGTTTCAAATAAAAATTTCCCTTAAGAACTAAAGAGCTTTCCCAACCATATATCTTATAGATTGTATCCTGTGTTAAAGTATCAAATAAACCCAAACAATCTGAGGGCTCATTCGGTTCTTTTAAAAGCAAGCCAGTCAAACACCATTATTTTTTAGGGTCCCACAGTGATTTATCCAGGAGGAATATTCCGTTGACGGAAAGTAAAACGTTCACCCCCTGTGTCTAATTAGGTTTTCCAGGGCACCCGCAGACAGTGGCAATAGTCACACTGTGAAAGTGACATTAAGAGTCAGATCATTTTCTAGCACGTGAGAAGTATATCTGGCCAACCTAGGGAGTACCTTTGTTCCCACAAGTTCTAAGATTTTCTTAGCAGACAATCTCTATTTTATTCCTAAAGGGAAATTCTTTAAAAATTGGATTTCTATGGGACTTGTGTGTGAGTGTGAGCAGACAGCACACATCTGCTTGTAGTACAAGACAAGGTATAGGCAAGACACTCTTTCCCCATCAGTCCCCCTAGGTGAGGGCAGTGGTGGCAGCTGTTAGCACACGTCCCTTCTACTTGAGGGACAGAGGGGACAGATAGGTCATAGCAGCCTCCACATCAGAACAGACCAGGTGTAGACTCTGTTTTAAAGTAACTCTGATAAATCATTTAAAGTCTAACAGCCTCTTGTCTTTTTTTTTCTCCCAATGTGAAAGAATATATTTTGATTATTTTATTTCAAAACTCAAAGATGGGGGTGTGCCTGGGTGGCTCAGTTGGTTAAGTGCCCAGCTTCGGCTCAGGTCATGATCTCACAGTTCATGGGTTCGAGCCCTGCGTCGGGCTCTGTGCTGACAGCTCGGAGCCTGGAACCTGCTTCAGATTCTATGTCTCCCTCTCTGCCTGCACCTCCTCCTGTTCACGCTCTGTCTCTCTCTCTCTCAAAAATAAATAAACATACTTAAAAAAAAAAACTCAAAGATGGGGGCGCCTGGGTGGCTGAGTCGGTTAAGTGGCCGACTTTGACTCAGGTCTTGATCTCATGGTTCATGAGTTCGAGCCCCGCATCGAGCTCTGTGCTGACAGCTCAGGGCCTGGCGCCTGCTTCTGATTCTGTGTCTCCCCCTTCTTCTGCCTCTCTCCTCCTCATGCTCTGTCTATCTCTCAAAAATAAATAAATATTAAACAAAAAATTTTTGAAAAAATCAAAGATGGTTTGGTGCTGGCAGGGGCACTGGAGATTGGAAGATGATGCCCTACTGCTGGCTGCCCCCATCCCAGTGCCCAGTGTGTAGTAGTCAACTGTGTTCGCATTTACCAAAAGGAATGCTTCCTGGAAAGGATTGGAGAAGGATGATTTACTGAGAGGGGCTAAAATAATTCAAAGCACATGGGTTTATACAAGAACATCTGCTTTACAGATCCTCAGAGTGGTGCATAGGAATAGAGAGCTAGAATCTTTAAAGGAAGATACAGACTCAGTTTGATCAACAAGATGATGAGACCCAAGAAGCTATAGCTTGACATGGGTGGTTGTTGGTGGGTTTTGGTGGTGGTTGTGTGTGTGTTTTCCAGTGGATCTATAAAACTATGAAAGCTAATCTGTTCCTTAACAAAAGAAACATGCACTGATGTATGTGGTACCCAAACATAGTTTTGTAGTTCTCTAGTTACCTGTGAATGTTGCATGTTTACTTCCATCCCGTCTGCTCTGTAAGAACTGGAAGCCCCTCTAAGGGAAAGAGAAAGTTGTTTTTGATTCTGATGAATACACGCCAACTCCCCAGGGAGGGACCCTGAGAGAACACACTAACCATTTGCTCACTTACAACTTATCACTCGCTATTATTCAGTGTCTCAGAAAATAAAGACTTACATGAGCATACAAAGCCTTGGATTTTATTGTCTTGTATTAGGATTTCTGGATCTGGGAAAAATTGGCAATTAATTATTTTCAAAAGAATATTTAATTCCAGTGTTCACATAACAAATAAGAAATAAACAAATATTAAACAATGTTGACATGAACAAATAGGATTTTTACCTTGAAAGAGGGCTTATGAGCCACATGAGTGAATAATAGAAGTTCTTAGGATACATAATAGAGTCATGGATAATGTGCATTTTTTACAAATATGTATTACAATGTAAGTCCTTTTTCTTAAACTTATTTATATTCTCAGTTCCTCAATAGTTCAGTCTAGAGTGATCAATTAGCAAATCTCATCTTCTAAAATCAAATTCTGTTTCCATCTCTTTAAGAGAAGATTATGAACAATATAGACATTAATTTTCAAATTTGTTGATTTCCAACAGAATGAGATGCAAAGAGGATCTTAATGTTCATATAAATGATTTTTAAACAACCCATTTCTACAAATAATTTTTTGAGAAAAGATTTACTAAAATTATATGGAAATAATACTGAAATATCAGCAAAAAATATGGCATAAGAAATATTTTGCACTCTTACATAGACATAATTCTCTTCAAAATAAAACATTGTGGGGTAGGAGCATGTGCGTGGCTCAGTGGTTGAGCAATCAACTCTTGGTTTCAGTTCAGGTCATGATCTCATGGTTCCAGAGCCCTTCATTGGGCTCCATGCTGAGGTGTAACAGCTGCTTGGGATTCTCTCTCTGCCCCTCCCCTGCTCACGCCTGTGCTTGTTCTCACTCTCTCTCACTCTCTCCCTCTTTCCTCCCTCCTCTCTCTCTTCTTCTCTCTCTCAAAATAGAAAAAATTTTTAATTTTAAACTATAAGTTCTTTACACAATTGCAGAGTCAAATAGCTACCTGATCCAATAAACACATACCCAGAGCTTTCAGAGGACTATAGATCACGGTTGCTGCTACCAGAGCATAAGGTGCTTCCTTCCTAGCCAGAGTTCATATTAAGGAAATAGGATGAGTAAGGAAGCGTGGTCTAGTGTAAAGAAAAATAGGATTCCTCTTGGAATGTCATATTTATTCTAAGGTATTTTTTTTTTAGTTGTGACAATGGAGAAGAAAAGTACCTTACACTAGGATTCTCAGATGAAGTAACTTGATGAAGTATAGTGAAGATCAAATTGGCAATATGAGTTAGCCCCTTGCTGATTCCACTTTATGTTTGCATGGCATTTTTCAGCTTGTTAAGGAAAATAACTAAGGAGTGAATTTTATAATTATGCAAACATGCAAAACTATGAAAGACCTGTTTAAAATATTTTAAAGGATATATATCTAATCTTCTAAATGCTAGGGGTGAGGGATGGGTGATAAGAGGAAGATCTCTGGCCAGATTGTTTGGAAAAAGTAGCGTCCTTCTGTCACTATATGAAAAAGGCATGGGGAGACTGAGACCTGGAAGAGAAAGGGGCAGGGGCAGGAAGGGATTGTCTTCCCTGGGTTGCTGAAGGGCCAGTCTCCTTTAAAACTGAAAAGCTCTGAGGAGCCTGGGTGGCTCAGTCAGTTAAGCTGCCAACTTTGGCCCAGGTCATGATCTCACGGTTCATGGGTTTGAGCCCCACATCGGGCTTTGTGCTGATAGCTCAGAGCCTGGAGCCTGCTTCTGATTCTGTGTGTGTGTCTCTCTCTCTCTTCCCCTCCCCCACTCCTGCTCTGTCACTGTCTCTCAAGATTAAATAAACATTTAAAAATATTTTTAAATTGAAAAGCTCATGTTTCTTCTAGATGCATTCAGTGGCCTTTTTGGAATCATCCATATCTAGGTTTGCCCTCCTGAGTAAATTCCAAGCTTTAAATCCATAACATTTCTCTCATTATTCCCTTCCTTTAAGTACCCTTGGATACTTCCAGTGTAACAATACATGATCAGATGTACCTTTTTCCATTAAGTGCTACAAATGAACTGCTTTCTTGGTTCATCAGTGGTGACTAGCTTTAAAAAAAAAAAAAAGACTCCCCAAATCCAAAAAAATATCACTGAGATTCTAAGCACTGGAGGTGAGATGGGTTTGCATGGAGGTGTTGACTAAAGGTTAGAGCTTCAGGGAAATATTAGGCTCCATTTTGGGTATTTACTACACACTGCAAAGAGATAGCACCTTTTTCACTTACACTCAACAGCAACCCTCAATAACACTTTGCTATAGCAAATAATTTTCCCATCACAATCAGAATTTTCTTTTACCATTTGCTAGCTATTTCTTTAGGAGTTCTAAGGCAAATGTCCACAAATAGCTCTTTAAACAATGTGGAGAAGAGAATACTGATCTTGGAATAGGAAGAACTGAAGTATTCCTATCAGTGGTTGTGGGACATTGGTGAGTTACCTAAATTCTTCCCAGTTGCAAAATTTCCTTCTGCAAAACCCTTAATATAATACCTACCTTATAGGCCATATGTATTGGAGCATCTATGAGATAGGTCATTAGGGATATATAACGACCTGGTCTAAAGCAAAGAAGACAAATTGATTTCAACTTAAGTAACACATCCAGTTAAGTTATCATGATATCTGTAATGCTTAGAAGGACTGTGGGACCATATCCATGTTAGGCAGGAAAGAGTACTGTGGTTGATTAGTGATGTCTGTGATGAGAGTCAAGTACAGGAGTGGGGCATATAAATGATATCCCTGATATAGGATATTGTTTATTATTTAACCATCTTGGGTGTCATCTCCTTCCTCTATGAAGCCTTGACTGATTGAACCTAACTGGCCTATACCCTTAATTCGATGGAGCAGTCAGCTCTGTGAGTTTACTCAGTCAGTGAGAAGTTATTTGAGTAAAAATATCCATGATAAGTGCAAATAGCCGTATGCATCATTATCTTCCTTATTCTTCAAAGGAAGACAGTCTGTGGTAAAGGCATACAGATCGAAGACATCCCGCAAAATTCTTTTTTTTAAATGAGAAAAACATTTTAATGCTTGCACCTGTGTTTTTGTTTTGCTTTGTTTGTTGTTATATATGGGCAGAGGGCAACATCTGACACTACTTTTATTTTTCACAATTAACGTGACGATTTCATTTAAAAGAAAGATGCTCCAAAAATAGAGAAGGAAGTTTCAAATTGAAGAAGAATGGAGTGAAAATTATAAGGAAATGCAGATCAAAGTGTTAGGGCTGAGGGGCAAAGATGGGACAAAAGAAGTGGCAGATAAGAGCAGAAAGACCAAAGACAGGGTGCAGAGCAGTTAAAAGGAAGGAAATCAGAGAAAAATATGTTTTCATTTATGCTACTCCGGAAGGATATTTTAAAACATGATGTCACTTCCATGTCAGTATAGCAAAGATATTTCATAAAGCATAGCTGTGTTTCTTTTTTCCATCGGGACCAGATTATTGTCCCCTACAGATTTAATTTTTCTATTTTTTAGCATAAGTTTCACAGAGAAATGCTGAAATGATTCACTTTCCAAAAAAGTACAGCATATTTAGGACACTTTCTAAAAATCAGGATAATCTAGACTTACTTTCACATTATGTACCCCATGAAGCTATTTAATTCAAATTTAAATTCAATATCTGAAATACATGTATCATATAAAGGGGAATCACTGCCAAACCTGATCTCACACTTTTTAAGAATCATAAATCTTTCCTTTTTTTATGATCATCCAAGCAACAATGACATCCCTGACACAGAAGCAATTTCACTTTAAAATGTCGCTTTCCTTCATAAATTTGCAAACTTGAACATAACATTTTGGATCTTACTAGAAACACAAAAGGCATTTACAATTATTTTTATGTTTATTTCTATGTGAATATCTTAGTAAATTGGAATTTGGAGATTCCCTTGAACTTCAAAATTTTGCGAGAGAAGCATAGATATGTGTTTCCCTTGTACCAGAGAATGAATCCCTACCATGATCTATGTGCTACATCCCCCCAGGTGGATCCCTTCCAGGCTCTACGCACCCGCCTATGTCTGCACACACCCGGTCCAGTGTGTGTGAGCTTCCTCACCCTCAGTTTGTCTCTCAGGATGTGATCCATTGCAGAGCACACTTTCTAAGAGCACCTTACAACCAACTCTTGCCTCCACTAATGATAGGTTTTGCTGAATTGATTCATTTCCCAGGAGTGGCATCTGATATAACATGTGGTATGGATTATATAATAGGTCTATAAACATTTTACATTGACATATGTCCTGTTAAACAATGTAAATGTTCATGTAAGTGAAAGCCTGAAGAAATTATACCCATTAACTGGAATACTACACAACCAATTGCCCAGCATATTCAAGTGTTTTTAAAGATATAATAGAAAAATCCAGGATTCAAAATTGTATATACAGTATAATTAGTATAATTATATATACAATGTGGGGAAAATAAAATTAAGCACTGTAAAAGAACCAAAAGAAAATAATGTCATCATTGTGACTGGGTGGCTAAATTATATGTGATTGCTTTTCTTATATTTTTCTAGTTGTTTTCAACATTTCCTAAATGAGGTTATGCTTTTTCAGTAGTAGGCTGGTATTTAAAAATATTTAACAAGAGGACCTGTTTGGGTTTTGTTTTTTTCCTCAATTTATCTTTTACTGTCAAATAAGAGAGGACCAAGGTAATTGTAGCAGTGATAAAACAAACAGGAAACAGGAAATCCAATTGGGGCCCTGGGATGAGATATATGGACCCTGCCATAAAGAGGTCTGAAACCAACCAGGTATGGCTGCCGTTTTATTGGTATACAGTCAAAGTTACAAACTGGGATTAGTCTATCTAGAAATGGAAAGAAGGACAGAAGCCCAGATTTACAGCCAAGAAAAAACAAAACAAAACAAAAAAAGGAAGGAAGAAAAGGAAGGAAGGAAGGAAGGAAGGAGGGAAGGGAGGGAGGGAGGGAGGGATAAAGGAAGAGGAGGCAATACACTGGCATATCATGGGATATCTCATATAACTAATAGAGTCCCCATACTCTGCCTCTTTGGAGAGAACTAAGCTACCAGCCAAGACTTATGGACAAAAGGGTGCTTAGTAAGCAATAGAGCACAGAGAAGTACTCTTTCTCAGGAGTCATGGTAACCTAAGATCATCCCGTCCAAAATGAGGCAAAGTCTTGGATGTCTTTTGAGTTCAGCTGAGGAATCATGCTGATATTCAGGAGTTTTCTGCTTGTTCTTGATGGCAATGAATTAGGTTGTTTTCCTTTAGTTGCACTACATTTTTGGCCATGTGCTACATGACTTCCTATACTTCATTCTCTGCATATCCAAGGTAAAAGCACTGCTTTAAGCTCCATTTTTCTTGGCCTACAAGTATCTGGGACAGGCAGGAAGCAGCCCTTGCCACCTGAGAAGGATGATAGCGCACGATTTCATAGTCAATGAGAGTCAGCTCCATCAAACATGGAGAGTTAGCACTATATCCTGCCATCACCTCCTCGAGTACACACATCTCAGCAGAACATTACTGCAAATACTAAGGGATTCAAGCCATAGTAGAGCCACACTTGAATCTCATCCCACTCACCCATTATGCAGTGGAAAGATTGGCTGCTCTTAGTCCCCACTCAGCCTGCCTTTCCACTCAGTCCAACTGAGGTGTGAGGGAACTTCCAGACCGAAGTTGAAGGAAGAGAGCAAAGGGCAATTGAACCCAGCTAAACAATTACAAAATACAACAATTGTTTTGACCATAAAAGCCCTTATACTTTTTTTTCCTTTCTTTTTTCTTAAACAACATGGGTATGAAGACTAGAAAGAAGTTAACTTCCATGTATTGAGTGTTACGCTGAAACATAATGTTAACCTATTCTATTAGCTCATTCCATCAATTTCCAATAAAATATAAATTCTCTGAGGACCTCCCTTGAGCCAAGTGCCATTTCAGGTGCTGGGAACTCTACAGTAAATAAAGGAGAAAGTTCTCACACTTGTGCAGTTTGTAGTCTTGTTGGGAAAGCTGATTTTTAATAGAAAAAATTCACAAACTAGTTAACTAGACAGTTTCAGGTATTAGTGAGGGTATGAAGACAATAATAAGATGAGATGACCAGGAAGTCTACTTCAGACAGTCAGGAAACAATTCTTTGGGTTTTTTTTGGGGGGGGGGGTGTTTGTTTTATTTTAGAGAGAGAGAATTCGAGTGAGGAAGAGGGATAGAGGGAGAGAATCTTAAGCAGGCTCCACACTCAGCGCAGAGCCCGACATGGGGCTTGATCCTATAACCCTGGGACTGTAACCTGAGCTGAAATCAAGAATCCAATGCTCAGCTGACTGAGTCACCCAAGTGTCCTAGAAAGGAGTCCTTGAAGAGGCATGATCTGAGCTGGGGCATAAAGAGACTAAAACCAGCAAAGACCCGAAGGAATGCTGTATCTTCAGAGTACAATCTCACATAAAGGCAGGGCCTGCAGAATGCAATGCCTTCCACGAAAGGAGATAAGCTAGGGGGAAATTTTCTGTAGAAGGAGACATTGAAGGCACATGATGTCTTATCTTGGCTCTGGGTGGAGAGAAGGGATAGAGAGAACTGTTTTCCTGAGAGTTTATACTTATGAGCTGATCCCCATGGGTTACAGCCAGAATTACACTGTTCGCATGTGGGAGGGGGGATATGAAGCTTAAAAATTAGTTTAGAATGAGAATTTACTTACCATAGATAAATGAAAACCATCTTAAAGCTGGTCCTGAAAAAAAAGAAATCCCACAAATTGTATTCCATAAAACATATACTTACAATTTCAAAAAAGCAGAAACAGACCCAGAAAGCCTGCAAATATTAGAATTATCAAATGCATGCTCTAAAATAATTATGCTTAATATAGTTATAAAAATAAAATTATCTATTTAAAGGATATCAAAGAGGAGCCTATGAAAATAATGAGATAGACTCAGAAAAGAATTAAAAGATCTTATAGGAAAAAAATCAAAATAATTTTTTAAAATGACATTAGAAAGTCAACTGAAGGATTAAGTAGCAAATGAGGTACAATTGGAAAGGCACGTGTTGGACTAATACAAAGTACTTAATAAAGTTAAAGGTTGGTATATTTATGAATATAAAGCTGGCTTCCCTGATTACTGCAGATGGAATGTAAAAGAAGAGAGAGGTGAGCTTATCAAACATCATTTCAGGGCAGTAATTTTCCCTGCCTCCTCCTTCTATGCAAAGAGGAATATAAGCTCCAAGGAGAAGGGCCCAGTACAACATATTCACCAGGGGCTGTGCAGTATTTGAAATAGTTCTTAGTCAGTGCTCAACACACCTTTGTTGACTGGATGGATGGATGGATGGATGGATGGATGGATGGATGGATGATAGTGTATTTACTAATAGTTGATAGAAATCCTGCAATGTTATCTGGAGATTTCAGTCTAACTCTGGGACTACACATTTCTAAAATATACAGAGGAGGGGCACCTGGTGGTTCAGTCAGTTAAGTGTCTGACTTTGGCTCAGGTCATGATATCACAGTCTATGGGTTTGAGCCCCATGTCAGGATTAGCTGACAGCTCAGAGTCTGGAGCTTTCTTCGGATTCTATGCCTCTCTCTCTCCCCTTCTCTCTCTCTCTCTCTGCTCCTCTCCCACTGTGCTCTCTCTTTCTGTCTCAGAAATAAACACTTTAAAATAAATAAATAAAATATACAGAGGAAGAAAATGAAAATTTCACACCATTAGAAAATATTTTTGTGCCAATGCCAAATGTGCAGATGTTACCATCTAAAGAGAGATTGGGATTTCTGTACGTCTTTGGAAGTTTGGAAGGTTATAGTGGTCTCTCTAATCCTCTTATTTGGTCATGTTGACAAAACCTGAACAATACTCCAACGGTCTCTGTCTGCCTCCTCCCCAGCCCCTGCACATTTTGCGATACTGAAATTAAAACTTTTTAAAGATATAATTTATTGTCAAATTGGTTTCCATACAACACCCAGTGCTCATCCCAACACTGTGCCCTCCTCAGTGTCCATCACCCAATGCCAGCCAATGGAGCACTAATGTAGTCTTCAGAATTTCAAACCTCTTTATCAATTCTTGCAGATTATTTCACACTTCTCTTTAATACAGCATATCAGCTGAGAAAGTGACAAGGGAAAAAAATAAAGAAATAATTTAATTTTTACTGCTAAATCTCTTCCAGTCTGTGACACATTGCACATCACAAATGTATTCTCCTGTGGCCACAATGACTTTTTTCTGGCTCTCAGCCAGATGTCATTCCATTAATACAAAATCAACTGAAAACCCAGCCATTTCATCTCCAAGACAATCAGCAAATCTACACATATGAGGCCATTCCTTCAAGATCAGCTTCAAACTGGGCACTTCATCTATAAGGCCATCTATGAGTCCTGAACAGGGGAAAAATGGTTGCTCAAAGCAGAATCATTTTTGTTGGTAGGGGTGGAAGAGATTTCCTAAAATGGATAGGAGCTTAGAAAACCAGGGTAATGACTAGGCTCTGCCAATCTGCTATACCCTGAAAGCCTAATTGAACTAGAAAACTATAAAACTCAGGGTAATAACTGCAAGTTACATATGAATGACAGGTTTGAAACTAAATTACTAAGAGGTTACTTTGCTGTAAGTTTTCACCCTCAGATATATGGCCCATGCAAGAAGCCTATATAATGTTTCACTCTTTTGTAGGGAGTACAAGTAGAAGTAAACTGTTTCCAACACAGAAAGTTTTAGAAGAAAGAGCAGGTATTCTAAAGTTCAAATGATAGTTCTCCAAAGACCTCCGAGATTGAAATCAATTCTTGCAAAACATTGACTAAACTCTAATCCCTCAAAGATCTACAGCTTCACATCTTTTGAAATTTGATTGCAAATGAAGGGAAGCCTCAGTACATTCATATCTGGCTCAGAGACATTTTTAACAACAATTATAGTCATAAACCTTGTGTAGACAAGTGCTGGAGAGAATCAACACCTGGAGGTTTCTTGAGCAGCAAATATCAGAAAATACCTGCAGGTGTGTGGTGAAATACCCCTCTTGAAAGAGACAAATAAGCATTGTGGGGCAATAGCTTAACAAGGTTCCTAGTGTTATATTACAAAGCAAATAAGAAAGCTACTTTGCAAGCATAAATTCCTAAGCATCTCTTATAGCTGTATGATATGAAGTTTTATCACATGTTATGAGACCTTACCATTTGAGATATTAATGATTTCATAACTGCATGCCAAGGGATGAGTGTACATTGGAGCTAAGTTGACCAGAAAAGTAGATGCATGCCCAATTTCTGATCACACTTATGATTGTGCTGCTGCATGTTCTTGAGATAAATGACTTGAAAAATTTGGAAATTGCTTAGGTGCTAAAGATATTGGTCCTGATAACATAGAGAAAGATTTATTATGACACTCTACTGAGCCTAAAATTATCAGGAAAGAAAAAACAAATATGTATGAGATGCATGAAGGTGCATTAAAAGAATACTTTTGTATAAATCTGAATATCAACATTGAGAAATATTGAGTCCCAAGTTGGCCAGAAAATAAGTTATTATAGAGAGAGGAGAATATACTATTAGGTTGTATAGCATAGTAGAGATGCACAAATTTTCTACAAATACCTTTAACCATGAATCTCTGACACCTCCTCACCCATGCGATATGTCCCACTAGAATTGATGCAGTGTTCTAAAATTCCTTAAACCTACATACATCAGCACCATGGAGATTGGATGGATTAAGATTCATTTTCTTAAGGTGTAGAGAGGGCTCAGGGAGGTGGAAAAGGGGACCTGGCTTGGGATTTGACAACATGACATTAAAGTAATGGAAAAGAAGGAGGAAATTCTGTCATCTACGTATTTGATATATTCTAGAAACCCTAAGACTCTAGACATTTAGGACTTTTTTTTTTTCATTATGAAAGCAAAAGATCCAATCTCTAGTCTGAATGTTTTATATCCCCCCACCACACAGCTATTCCAAAGAGGCATAAACCCAGAGTTAAATTAAAGCCTTGGATTACATTTCTAAAATCATAGACAAAGAATTGCAACTATTTTTCTCCACATAAAAAAATCCTAGCTGGGATCTAAGCTCACAGAAATGAGTGACTTCACTGTTAGTATATCCTTCACCTCTGAAGAGGAAAAAAGAGTGACTATTTTCACATCATCTATAGTTTCATGCTTGAAACAGCACCTAAGGTATATTCATGAACCAGACAAGGCCTTATTACTGTTATACAATTCCATTTTGGCATCTACTCAGCCATGAAAGCAGTTGCATTTTTATGCGAAATATGCCAGATGGCATATGCACTGTGTGGTTAAAACAAACACGCTGAACTCAATTCTGCTGCAAGCACTTTACTGGAGGGAACATTTGGTCATGTGGTTATATTATCTGCACATGGTCCTTTAGGAGTAACCAAAGCCCTGGGTTGTAAGATGCTTTTGTTAGTATTCTTTTTGTTTGTTTGCTTTGGCAAAAGAGGGGCATAGCTGGAGGAGTTACTGAGATCACCCTGCTAATAACTTAACTGCCAATTGGTGCTGATGTCTGAAGTTTGGCCCAAGCAGAGCTTCTAAAGAACTTGCATCACAATTCAAACAGAAAATCCTATATGAACTAATTCAGTAGAATCAGTTGGAAAAGATTCATTGGATTATCTCAGGATGGAGAATGAAGTCTCTTGATAATTCAGTGAAACCACATAGGATTTAAGAGCTGGGAGAGTTATTCTCCTACAATTATTGCAAAAACAGGAGGGAGAGATTCAAGCATAATTTCCTTCAAAGAAACCAAGTGTTAAAATAGTATGATCTTTATAAGCAGGAACAACATTAATAGTATAAAGGCCACATATGTATATGAGACAAATAGACCTTGTATATGATAAAGTTCAATTAAAGTGAATAAATATTGACCACCTGCTTCCTTCCTAGCATTGTGCCAGGTGAAATGGGGGATAAATTACCTCAATTCACTTATAATCTTAGAGGAAACAAGTTTTAAATGCATAAAACAGAGAAAATTGAATAGTATATAGCCAAAATATGCAATAATGAAGGGTAATCTTAGTGACTCTAGCCCAGTCAGTTGCTACAAGTCCTAGTTAAAGATTTGAGGTAAGCCATGCCACTCTCACTATCAGCCCCTTTTGCCAAATCTTGGAATAGGGTCAGAGGAGATCTAGTCTTTGTCCTTGAATTAAAGTTTGTCACCCTTTTGAGCTGAACTTGAAGCTTACCTGTCCTGGCTCATCTGTTCTAAATCCATGTCCAATCTGCCCACCTTTCCAACCATTTACTCACAACCCAAGTCTTACCTGTGTCTTCCCACTTGCACATTCCCTGTCTGTAGAGGAGTACTTTTTCCAATTCTCATTAGTCATTTCCATACTGGTGAAAACAGGATTCAGATCCCTCCCTATGAGTAAGGGAATGAGAGAGCCCATGAGGGCAACTGGAGCTTGAAAGAAATGGAAAAAGAAACCATCAATATGAAAAAGGAGAACAAAATAGAGGAGAGGATGGCTGAAACTAAACCTCATTCTTGTCATAGTTGCCTGGCAGTCACCTGCTGAGAGTAATCAAGAACCTACTGAGTAATCACCAGTGAGGAAATGGCTTAGACCCAGAAGCACCTAGTAGAAAAGGACCTTGGGTTCCTGATATGTTGATTTTCCGCAATCAAGAGTAACTCACTCAAGGACATGACCTTGAGTCCTAGGTGCTCTGCCTAATGTTCTAGGATGCTTTTTGGGGAAGACCCATGCTGAAAGATGCAGGTGATACCTTTCTGGATGCAGGAAGGAAAGAAAGAAAGTGAATCTGGCAGTTCTGCTAAACCACCAGTTCTTTTTTTCCCTGGCTTTTTCTTAATCCCACAATTGGTACAAATACTCTGTAATTTTGGTACATATTCTCAATCGCATAGTTGGTACGTATACTGTCTCATTTTCTAACCTGGTCCGGTGAACATCTAATGTAGCTTGTAACACTTCAACAGAGCCAGGATGAGGTACAGTGAAACAGGCAACTTGTACAATCCTGAGAGTGGTTCCTTATATTTTTCACCTTCCAGCCTCACTTACGTCACTTTAGATCTAGCCCTCCACTGTAACAAACCTAACCATGTTGACTATGGTATCAGATTTATTTATTAGAGAATTGGGGAGACTATTATTCAGATAATTAGCTGGAAAATAGACACATATAAAATGAATCTCTGACAGAATTCCTGACCATTTCCTGCATAATGATTGTATTACCAAAACACAAATGGAGTACCAATGCCTTAGAACTCACCATGAAAAATATATAATTAATGTTATTATGTTAAAGGATTCCAAACCCAAAATAATCACACATCTCCAGCAGACTTATTTTAGATATGTGCAAACATCAGTCTCTTGCCCATGGGTTTTAAATTTAATTAGAAACACATTTTGCTGTCTAAATTATAGAATAATTGCCTCAAAAAAAAAAAAACAGAAAAACTGCTCAGTGCTATTGCCACATGACAAATGACAGAGAGAATAAGTCAGTGGGAGAACTGGCAAAAATGAGAAAGGCACATCTCACATGTGATCATTTGCCAGAACATGAAGCATTTGAATTTTTGAAATATAGACAAGATCAGAATGGGGCTTCTCTTTTGCATAAGTAATGCCATTTGAATTAGGGCATTTAACTCTGCCAGCACCAAGGGCTGAACTGTTCAATAATATCCACTTCATGTTGTACTGAAATGATGTTCAGACCAAGACTACTGGGGCTAATGCTTTGCAGAGTAGAGTAAGTGCACCCCATCTGATGGACAGTTGTGAGTCTCCAGAGCCTGAACGTGAATAATAAGAAGTCAGAGAAGAGAGTGACAGTATTAAAGCCCAAGACAAACTCACACCAGCTTAAACACCAAAGTGAAGTTCATTGGGAGAGGGACTCCAATTTTCAGTCAAATCATCAAAAAACAGGAAGGTTAGATATCTATTTGGGCATCAGAAACAGTTAGGGCTCTGACTAGAGTGATGAATGCCTCTCTCTCAATCTCTTCTCTCTCTCTGTCTCCGCACCCCCTTCTCTCTTTCTCTTTCTCTCTTCTATTTGTGTTGCTCTCGTATTGGATTTTTTCTCTCCCACTGTGGACCATCTTTTTCCAAATATCAAGAAATCTGACTTGGAGAAAGGGGTCATGTGAGAAAATGGCAGTCCTGAAGTAGCCATTCAGTAACCTCACAGAGAAAAAAGTGGTTAAGGATGGAGGTTACTAGAGAGACAATTCCACAGATGTCTTTTTTAGCATTCCTTCTAAATGTCACCTTGTGCCAAAGATTGTTTTACCCTTTAAAGAAGAAGAACCCCCACAGATGTGTGCTAAAGACTAAGCATTTCCTTATTTCATATCATTTAAAAGATGGGAGGGGCACCTGGGTGGCTCAGTTGGTTGTGTCCAACTTCAGCTCAGGTCATGATCTTGAGGTTCATGAGTTTGAGCCCCACGTCAGGCTCTGTGCTGACAGCTCAGAGCTTGGAGCCTGTTTCTGATTCTGTGTCTCCCTCTCTCTCTGTGCCCCTCCCCTGCTCACACCCTGTGTGTATATCTCTCAAAAATAAATTAATGTTAAAAAAGTTTTTTTTAAAGATGGGAAAGAATGAGGATGTGTGAACTGCTTTTAGAGACAGTACAATGCACTTGTATTTATAGGGCCTTATCCTTCCTGTCTTGGGGAGCCTAACTCGATCTTGTTGAAAGGGAAAAGCAGGAACAGGGAAAGCTGGGCCACTAATCTCTTGTCCAGAAAAGCATCATCTATATCTCCAATAGCCAGTATTTGAATCAGTGTTTGGGACAGTCCTGTGTTGTGGTGGTGATAGTTGTGTTGTTTCATCTGAGGAGCTAGAAAGAGAAGAGGTCTACTGCTGGGGATCTCAACCTAAGGGAATTTTCTAGACTAATGTCAGCATATACTTCTCCCTGCCCTCATGTGAAGAAGGTTCCCAACTTATGAGAGTTCATAGCAGTAAGCAATTTTCTGAAAAGACAAAAGAGAAAAATTGACCCTTCTTTGCTGATTGTAATAATAATAGTAATAATGATAGGGGTGCCTGGGTGGTTCAGTCAGTTAGGCATTGACTTCTGCTCAGGTCATGATCTTGCGGCCTGTGAGTTCAAGCCCCTTGTCAGGCTCTGTGCTGAAACCTCAGCTCAGAGCCTGAAATCTGCTTCAGATTCTGTATCTCTCTCTGTCTCTGCCCCTCCCCTACTCATACTCTTTCTCTCCCTCTCTCTCTCTCAAAAGTAAATTTTAAAAAACATTAGAAAATAATAGAAATAATGATAAAACAGCCATAGGAACATTAACTAGCATTAACTTTTAAATAAAAACAGTTAGGGGTGCCTGGGTGGCTCAGTCGGTTAAGCATCCGGTTTCGGCTCAGGTCATGATCTCACGGTTTGTGGGTTCAAGCCCCGTGTTGGGCTCTGTGCTGACAGCTAGCTTGGAGCCTGTCTTCGGATTCTGTGTCTCCCTCTATCTCTGATCCTCCCCTGCTCGTGCAGTCTCTCTCTGTCTCTCAAAAATAAATAAAAAACACAAAAAATTTTAAAAAATAATAATAAATAAATAAAAACAGCTAACATTTATTGACAGTTTGCAATATACAGAAATAGCACTAGAAGCTCTATGTGCATGTAGCTACTCCACTTTTATTATAAACTAATGATAAGAATCTGGTTGCTAAATGAGTTTTATAGTCTTAAGACCCTTAAAATCTAGTAAAGAACATTTGCTGAAATTCAGTCTACCAGTTAACACAATGGTTAGGCTTGTGATCGATGTTTAAAATCCAGTAACTAGCCAAATGAGACTCCTTACATTAAACCATAACCCTCGAAACCCTGATGCCAAATGTTGTCAATAGAAAGAAGAAAAGTATTTCTTTGCTCCCTCAGATACTGTGGGAATTTCCTGTGTGGTAGATATTTGAGTGGTACAACCTGTTGTCTGAATAAATTCATCAATTTGGTCAAGAGCTACTCTTAACAAATAGACCAGTCTGTGGCTAATACCACATAAAAGGAGAAAAAAAAAAGACTTCTAAAAGTTCATCACGTTCCTACAAAATCAATTATTTTGTAAACAGAGTGAATTCTGTCTGTCTGCATTTCTTTCCTGTTTTGGGGTCTCACCCTTATGGGTCCTTTATGGATTTAAAGTTTTAATTCAGGGGGGCCTGGGTGGCTCAGAAGGTTAAGTGGCCAACTTCAGCTGTTGTCTAGATCTTGAGGTCAATGGGTTTGAGCCCAGCATCAGGCTCTGTGCTGACAGCTCAGAGCCTGGATCCTGTTTCAGATTCTGTGTTTCCCTCTTTCTGCTCCTCCCTCAATCATGCTCTGTCTCTCAAAAATAAATAAAAGTTAAAAATAAATAAATAAATAAAGTTTTAATTCAATAATATTTATTTTGAACCCATAAGGACATATCCCTTGAATGACTCAACAAAATAAATGCCTTTGGTTAAGTTTGACTATGCTTTGCCTATAGCTCTTAAGATATCTTTCCCCCTGAATTAATAAAACATACAAAATTGAGATGGTAGCATATGGTGTCTTCCATGGGAACATTTTATTTAAATTATTGAGAATTCTGCAATCTGATTCCACTTAAATAAACACACAAAAAGTACCTCTTACATTATAAATGTCTAAGTAGCTAGATTAAGTGTTTTCATATGCTTTGCTGATTTTTCCAATACCTTCGGGAGTTATAATAAATGTTTTATGTTTAATCAAAGGATATGATGCAAGCTATTTACCCTGTACTAAGCACCTGCTTAAATATTTCTAAATTATCAAGGGGAGTGACAGTCTACATGAGACTATAGCAAACAACCCAGCTTGAGGCCTAATGCATTCCATTGCCATTGCACGTCCACCGACCTTATTAATCAAATAATTCATTAAGTCAATATCCCCTAAATTTCAAAATTGACCTGTAACATGGAAAACAAGGGAATATAAATTATTTAAAAAAAAACTCTTGGTGGACAATTTGGAAATATTCATTAACATCTTTAAAATTATTCATACTCTTTGACCTAGAAAGTCTGTTTTTGTAAATTCATCCTAAGGAAGCAAATAAATATGTGAAAGAATTTATGTTTATCACAGCATGATTTATATCAGTGCACTTGGCATGCCCCAGCCCATGGTTTTATAAGCTAAAATTTTCACTAAATACTAAAAATGGCAATCATATGCCAGTTTATCCTTTGTTGCCTATGCTGGAAGTAAGCTGATCTCAGATTGTCTTTCTCTTAATTTCTGAGAGGAAAAAAATGCTTAGACCTGCCAAGAGAACTCTCATACATCTTTAAGAAGAAGGCAGGTTACATGTATGTAAAGGATTAGAAATGCAATGCATGGAGGAAAAAAGCTTGTCTGTATATGTACCAAAATGTTAATAGTGATTATGACTGGATAGTTGGTTTTAAAATGCTTATTCTGCAATTTCCAATTTTTCAACACAGTGGTTATTATTATAATCAAGTAATACAGCACAAGGTATTATAAAAGCTATCAAGGTACTAAACATGGGTGCTGCCCAGCCTTCCACCTCCTCCTCTAGAATATACCTGCTTTTAAAGGTTCCATTTTCTGCTTACCTAGGAAAGCTCTCGGGAAGCCTCTGACACTTCTTCTCAGACTGTGCAAAGCCCCTCAGTTGTGATCTGTTCACACATCCAATGCACATCATTTCTACTCATTAATTTTATGAGTGGAAACACAGATGAGATCACTGGAAAAGTCACACAGGTGTGTCCTCGCAGGTGGAATTTGAACTTGTATCATTTAGTTACTTGTTCATTCAGGAGTCTAAACTTGCAGATTCCATTTCTTTCCAAAGTGGAGGTCCCCAAGATGAAAAATGGAAAATTTTCAATTGATCCTGGAAAAGACTGGGTTCAGAACAAACCCATATACCCAGCATCTTACCCAACACTCCCCTTGTATCCACATGGAACAGATCAAGCTCAATTTGTAGAAACTCTTCCAGAAGCTCCCTATTGCTCACTGAGTCATGGTCAGACCCCTTAGTCCAGTTCAGGTCTTCTGTCCTCTATTCTCAAGACCATTTCTGCCTATATTGCTTTCTATTTCCAGACATAATTCCTTTTCACCCATTTTTATTCACCATAATTTAAACTTATAATGTGTTTTTCAATTTTCATGCATTTGCTTATGCTGCTCCCACTACTTAAAATTCTCTGCTCCATATGGATTATGCCATCCATTAAATGCTGTGTCTTCCTTTTCCCTGCTTCTATATCAGACCCAACTACTCTAATCTAATTTCTGGTTCTGCCCTAACCCAGACTGGGGAGAAAATAGGCTGCCTAAATTATTTTAAACTTCTCAACTTTTAAAATATCTTTCCTCATTTGCTAGAAAAGCAATGCAGGCACAAGAATGCTGACATTATCCTAATAAAAATGTAAACATTTGTATGTAAACTATGCTATACGATCATCAGATTCCAAGACAGAAAACACAGGATTTGAGGAGGGAAAATGGGCAAGTAAATTCTCCTATCTATTTAATTACAGAGCACTCGTGTAAAATTTCCTTTGGCTGCCTCCATCAATACAGCAATGATTTTTATACCACTTTGACAGAATAGTTTCATCAAATTGGCAAAGCAAAAAGGAAAATAAGATATCATCAATCCCTTTGATTTGATTCCTTTCTTCTTTCATGTTTAGCTTATTAGACTGTATGCATTTCTAAGAGCCACCAAAATATAATGGCATAAATAATACAAATAAAGCCATCAGAGGAAGACAGGTTGTAGTCAGAAGATGAGCATCAGGCTCTGAAGTTTACAATATATCTTTTAGGTAGAGGGGGTCCTACCTGAGTATTTCAGGCAGGGGGTTAATGTGATCAGATTTGTTTCTCAGAAAGTAACCTGATTATAAAGAGAAGATGGACTAGTATTGACAGAGGGGTGAGGTGTCACAGGGCTATGGCAATGATTGGGCAAATAATGAATGAGGATATTGGAAAGTTGGGGAAGAAGAGCTAAGGATGGAGACTAGAGGTCAGATTGTAAAATGTATTTGCAAAGCAGCATGTTGATTGCCAGAAGCTAGGGAGTGATGTCCTGTGGATATTGTCAGAAACTGACTTATAAGAAACCTTTCTGAAAACCAACATTTATTAGCATTGTTCATGTTGTGTGTCTGTTACCACCTATGGCAGTAGATGTGAACCACAGCGAGCTCACTTATAATGCCAAGAGAGAAAGCAAACACTGCACATTGTTCCCTTAACTCTGAATCTGCCCATCTGTGAGTTTGAAATGATGAAGCAAGAAGAAAGTCTCCTCTAGACAGAAAAATTTGATGATGGTGATTTCCTAATAGAAACAACACCAATACAGCAAAGCAGGAAAATATAAGGAGCGAGGGTTAAGTGTGCAGTTAAGTCCAAGGGCTGAATGTTGAGTTGCTAAAATAGAAGAGCGTCGCTAGAATTTATTTGGAAATGAAGCTTTCACAGCGCTTGTCACTTCCTCCAATAGCAGTTTATCACAACATAGGCTGACAGATCACACCATATTTTTAATATTAACTCATCCACAGCTCCAGACTCAGGTGCTACAAAGAGTCCGAAGTCCATGGACTTCGTAAGCAGGTTTAGCTGCCTAGTTTTCTCAGCCTTGAAGATGAACTCCCAAGCCCTGGATTCATTCTCATGACATGCAGGGGAGAGAAGAAGGGATAGCCAGAACTGGTTTCTTGGTAAGCCCCGTTCAACACAATTAAGATGGTAATCGTCAAAAAAAAAAAAAAATTGAAGCCGGGGCAGTTTCATTTTCTACCATCTGTAATCATATGCAAGCTGTGGCAAAGCCAAAATTGAAGTCAAAGTAGGAAGGCATCTAGTATGTCATTTCTTGTGTCATTATTCTGGACTATGGATCTGGAGAAAATAAGCTGTTTGCAGCAGGATAATTCAGTTATATGATGCATTCATGCAAAATCCCATTTTAAGTGACAGGGCATCATCACAAAGTAACCACATGATGTGGATAAGGGCTGGCACAGATACCAGTGGACAGCCACACTTCTTTCTTGAATCAGAGGGGACCAAAATGAAGAAGAGCCCTATTTTAAGAGTAGAAACTCCATGCTGACATGAGAACAGAGGGTTCCTCAGGCAAGCTGGCAGTTTCTGCAGGATTCAATCAGGCAGTCAAGTTTCCAAGAGATGGGGATTTATGTTTTTTAATTTTTTGTATTTTCATAGAGTTGATATGCAGTGTTACATTAGTGTCAGGTGTACAGCATAGCAATTCAACTTGTGAGCTACCACAAGTATAGCTACCATGTGTCACCGTGCAACATTAGTCCAACGCCATTGACGCTAGGCCCTATGCTGTGCCTTTTATACCCATGATATATTCATTCCATAAGTGAAAGCCTGTATCTCCCACCCTCATTCACCCATTTTGCCCAGTCCTTTGGCCCCCTTCCCTCCGGCAACTATCAGCTCAACTTATTTATAAGTCTGATGCTACATTGAGCGTGTTTATTCATTTGTTTCTTTAGATTCCACTTATGAGTGAAATCCTATGATCTTTCCTTGCCCACTCTGTCTTATTTCACTTAACATCATGCCCTCAAGGTGTAGGTAAGAATTTCTCATGAAACAAATAAAACACCTAAAACAATGACTAAATTTAAACAGGTCCCTCCAGTAATGCCTTTAAAACATATGAAAGTTGTGTAGGAGAATAATCATTAGGTCTAGAAATGCAGGAAGAAAGTTAGAAAGTTCATATTTATATGGATTAGCAAAAATAGACAAGATATAGCACAGTTTAAATGTTTAATAATGTGTAAGCTTACAGGAAAAGATAGGTGAGAAGTTCTGTAGGCTCGAATTGGAGCTAGAAAGAAATGACCACCTCAATATTGTTAGTAACTCCAAAGATTTAAGAAAGAAATCCTAAGCATGTAGTTTCTCAGTGAAGCAGCAAGAGGGAGAATAAACGCAAGTTTAAGAGATGGATGCATGTTCAAAACCTGCTTCAAACCACTTTGTAGCAATGTGACTTCACCAGTGGTAAATTTTGGATAGGACTATTGGTTTCATTAGCTAAAGTAAAGGTAACAGGTGAAAAACACAAGACATAATTCATGTTCATTTGTATCTCCCTTCCTCCTTCTTTTCCCTCTGAGGTCAAGGTTCTTTCAGCCTCCAAAGGGATCAATTATGGCAGTGGTTGGTTCTGAGCAAGGCTGTGTTATGAGGCACCCCACACAGTTTCTTGTTCATTTCATTCAAGCCACCTTCATTGCAGCTTCCTTCCATTTTCTGACTCTTTAGTGATGAATTTGTGTGTCTGCCTGGAATACAAATTGCTAGCATCGTGCTTATGTCTTTGGCCTGACAGCTAAGATAAAATTTTCATGGAGAAGTGGGTTGGGCTCAGGCAGTAGCACAGAAAATACAAGTCTTTAAATCGGCTTAACTTTGCCATTCTCAAAAAATTGTGGAAAATATTTCCTCCTCTGTATCAGTTTTTAGAGATTTGATAAAACAAAAACCTCTTGTTAGTCCCATAATTCTTCCTTGCACAGAAGAGATCTAATGTATTTCCTGAGGATATACTTTGACTGGTGAGCTCTACAATGATTTCATAAAAAGACCAGGCATAAAAGAAATATCAAGGATGGACTCTCTCAGAGAGAAACAAAGTTCTCACTTCAACAGTGTTATAATACTACTACTAATAATAAAAATAATAATATAACACTAGGTGTTATGACTGGATTTAGTAATGGAAACAACTACACTCATGCACATGGCAGAAAGGAATGGTATCTCCCTGCCCAGCTGGTCCACAAATTTCCAACCCCTGGAGGGCCCAGGGGATAGCAGACAGGCAGTCCTTGCTCAAGTGCTCATTGAGGCTACTTCACCCTGTAACTGCCTGGACCTCCACTTTTACTGGCATGAAGTGAGCTTATGTCAGCCTCAAATGAATCTGGAAAAGGTGCTTCATGTTATCTAGGTAACTATTCTGATCCCCTGATTATGCAGGAGGAAAGCCAAGGAAAAACTTTTCTCCCTCTCTTGGTCACAAGATATTAACAAGGAAATAAAAGAATGAATTAATAGATTCGGTTAGGTTATGAGGCCCAAACTAAGTGTGTGCACAGTGAGTGTACTTGTCCTTTGCTCCAAGATGGCTTCTTCTTCCCACATTCTGAATTATGGAACAGAATGGTGGAGTACGCTCAGGATGTGTGTTCATGGCTCTGATGAGGTCATGCTATATCACAAAAACAGGCAAATGTATAGCCACTGTTCACAATATAAGACAAAAGTGTCCATACTTGGGGAGAAGTGCAGGTGAGAGAAGAGGAAGAAAGGAAGTAGTAACATCTGATACACAGCAAGTGCTCAAAAAAGACTAATTGTGTTGTTATTGTTATAGTCGTTGGCTTGTCATCATTACCAAGGGTAAATATTGGATCAGCTGGGTAGGTGGACATCACAACAAAATGGATAGAGAAGATAAATAAATAAATAAATGTAATGAAAGATTTAGCAAGTTGAAAACAGGAGAAAAAGGAAGAAAATACAAGTAAGAGAATGTAAAGAAATAGACATTAGATAATTAGGAATGCTTTGGAACCTGATTTGGTAAGTAAATATAGATCAGTGTCAGCCATAAAGCCCTGAGTGCTTTAGAAAAACATGTATTGCATAAATATGCAGCCTTTTTTTTTTCTAAAGGGACAGACAACACACAGAAAATTCACAGGGTGTGTAAAAATTCAGTCTATCATTCTAAATGGACCTCTCCCAGGACCTGTTTCTCATTTCATTCTGAGTTTATAAAACACATTTAAGTACGGGATTTCAAGGATGTTGACTTTTAAAAAAGAATCTCACTTTGGTAGCTCTTTAGGGACAAGAAACAGGACCTGGTGCTTTTCATCTTCTTCTGAGTACTCTTGCCTTCCTTCACTGTCACAAACATATGGTGCCCATTTTTCAGATGCTACAGTCTTTTATCTTTTACAGCTGACATCTAGAACAGAATCAAATACTTTAAGAGTCTCTTCTGCAGTTTTTGTTGACATTCTAGCCTGAAACTTTTCAGAAACAACTTAGCCTTCTCACACCTTATTCCTAATTGTCTGTGTTTAATGTTTTTAATTATAATTCTAGTATAGCAAAATTGTTAATAAATGTACAATATTGAGCCTTTGTTTCTTTATTTAGCCAGTTGCCAGATCAGACCTTCATTTCCTCCTACCAAATTTCTCATTCCCACTACCATGTAATAGCAGGCCTTGAGTTCACAGGGACCATGTCAACACATATTTGAAATTCACCCAATCATGGAGTGCCAAGAGTGTCATATTACCCAACTGTACCCACCATTTCACTGAACCGTTTTTTAAACAATTCAAGATTATTTTCAGCTAGTTTTCTGCTTTCTGTTTAGTCAGCTCCTTGTTATACATGAATCCACTCAATGCCCTAAACACACAGGAAGTTTCACGCTTGTTCATCTGATGGATTCTAAGGAGTGAATGTGCATGAATCACTGGCATGTTGGCACATTGGTGAATTGAACTGTGGTCACAATTCAGATCCAGACTATTCTGTGGGTACAGACTCACTACACACCCAAGAGTCCTCATCTATTTGGGGGATGAAACTCACTAACTCACTAAATCTTTATTATTAAAGTACTGACAGTGTTCCAGACACCGTGCTATGGAGTTTATATGTGGAGTGCATTTTTATCTCAGAAAGAACACAATGAAGCAGATACTGTGATTGGCCACAATTTACAAATGAGGAGACCATTGGGTAGTTAAATTTCCATCCAGGTCTTCATGTCTCCAAAGCCATGCTCAGAAATACTCTTCACTAGTTTTAGTGCACTTGACAATCACATGGAGGTCTTATGAAGCCACAGAGTTCCACAGAGATTCTGATTCTGGTAATGGGCATTCTACATAGTAAAAACCAGCCTCCTCCAGGTGATTCCAATGCAGGCATTCTCCAGACCACACTTTGGACACTTGAATCCTCACAGTGTCTCCTTGGTTCTGTTATATGGCCTATTGTACATTTTAATGCTGATGGGTAACAATGTCACCCACACGTGCTGTTTTCTTGCCATATCCCTATCAAGAGGTAGAATTTATCTACATACCCTCTTGAATCTAGTAGGCTTTGTGTCTGCTTTGACCAATAAAATACATAAGAACTGATGCAGGTGCAGGCATAATCTTTAAGTAACCTGGGATCGTTTGTTTCCTGCCTCTTTAAACCAAGAGACTACCCTGAAAACACCATGCTATGAAAAGTCCAAGCCTTGTAGAAAAGCCCTTGAAGATGAAACACCACATGGTGAAAGAGAGAGTGACAAAGAGCAATTCACAGACAGAAAAAATTGCTAAGAAGCACTAAGACACCACACATGAGTAAAGATGGCACCTTGGGCATGGATCATCCAGCCCCCGTACCCCAGTGGACACCACATGTGGCAGAGATAAACCATCCAGCAGAGTCCTTCTTCAATTCCTGGCCCCCAAATCATGAACAATATAAATAATTATGTCAAGCCCTAAATTTTGGAGTAGTTGGTTACAGCATAACAGAAAATAGAAATAGACTCTTACCCATAATTATAGTTACATAATATATATATACACATATATATACTGAAAAAAATGAAACCCTTATGCAGAAAATAATTTGAACCAAAAATCAGTGTAACTGAGTAAAACATTTTTTTCTATAATTATCTTCTAATTTCCTTGAATTCTCAATTTTGCCTTGAATTGTAAACATGGTCATACAATTCTGACTCAGGGACCAAATTTTTATTATTATTTATGTATTTTAAGCTTTAAAATATTTTATATACTGAAGTTGTTGATACATCACCTTTAATTTTGCATTTCCTTTTACCTTTATTTTATCTCATTTTTCCAAATATACTGTGATGAACTTGGCAAATAAAAATTATGTATACTTAAGGGATACAATGTGATATTTTGATACATGCATACATTGTGAAATGATTATCACAATCAGGTTAGTTAACACACGCATCATCTCACATAGTTACCATTTTTGTGTGTCTCTGGTAAGAATACTTAAGATCTACTCTCAGCAAATTGCGAGTATATAAGACCATATTACTAATTATAGTCACCATGCTATATATTAGATTGCCATAACTTAATTATGGAGATGGATTTATGACTCCAAAATTGCACTGTCTTCTGTAAAAGCAATGTGATATGAGGCACACACAAAGATCTACATTCCACTTTGTGCACCTGATTCATCTGTTCAGAGATTAAAGTCAGTCTGAATTATTAAATGAATTTGTGTGTGTTCTTCCTCTAGAGACCTGAACTGGGACTGAAAGTCTTCATTTTCATAAGTTCCCAGAAGAACACCAATCCAGAGTGAAATTTAACAAACTTTTAACTTGCATAGGCAATTGTTAACTTTTCAGCCCTGACTAATCCATTTCTGCACTGGAAATATAATAGCATTTTATCCTTTTAACCTTATGCCTAGACACTCCGCACAGAAAATCCTATTTTGATCATTAAAATTGATGCGCATACCAAATCATTGAATAACTACACTCATTCCCATCTGCTAGGGAGGCACAGTGCCACATAGAGGTGACTTGCCTAGACTTTTGAGGCATAACAATCAACTGAAGATAGGTTCAGACATAAACCACGCAGCTTGCAATAACAATTCTGCCCAGTCTGACTTTCTATTTAACTCTGGGCAAAATGTTTCAATAGAAAAATTATGACCATCATGTATGGATATAGTCATTTATAAAGGTTTAGTGTTTGGGACAACTTGGTGACAGTTGTACCTGACTTTCCTAAAATGCCCATGATGTCCTGAAGAACTTCCTCATCACTATTAGGGCCACCTGCCATCTGAAGTGGAACACCATGTCTTTCCCTTAACCTGCATTGGAGGTCTGCCTCACCCTAACCTACAACTGACCCCTACTTGGCTCTCTTTCCTTTATTTCTGAGTTTTTGACAGAATACATGCCAAACGTGCCTCAAATCCCCCAACTCTTCACCACTGCCTTCTACCTGACTCCCTCATCCAGTATCATGGTTCAAGTATAGGTTATAGCTAATCACTTATCTTCATCAATTCAGGCTCATATACTCAACTGTTTGTGGGATATCTCCACCGAGATGCACACAGCACCTCAATCTTAATGCATTCCAAACTGAATTTGCTATCTTTAATTCATCATTCACCATGTTACCATGACAATATCATCCATCCAATTCTGCAAATCCTTTCTCTTACTCCAGTCCTTTAATTGGTTCCAAGTCTTGCCATGTTTAGCTACTCATACATCTCAAATTTAGCCCCTTTGTGGAAGCCTTCTAACATAACCTTGGTTCAAGTGCTCATTATCTCTCATATCAGCTATTGAAAGAAATTTTCAGACCTCCACAGATTAGCCCATCAAAAATAATAGTAGTTAACATTTTTTGAGTATTACTATGCATCAAGTACTTTCCAGGATTCCTGTGTGTATTAATTCATGTAATGTTTTTATAATCTTCCATGTTAAAGATAAGAAGTCAGAGCAGAAACATTAACTTGCTTGCCCCATACCATGCTTAAGCATGTCAGAACCAGAGTACGGATCCAGAAGGTCTGACTTCATAGACTAAGCTCTGAACCACTCCACTCCATGACCTAAATACGGTCTCCAGGTGGCTGCCAGTCACTCACAGACTTAAAACCAGGCTTCCTATGAAAGCATTCAGAGCCCTTCTTAATGTAACCCCCACCTACTTCTCTCTTTTATCTTAAGGCTTTCCCTTTCAGTGGTCTTTGCTTCCTGTGTGCAGATCTATTGAGGATTCTACCATTTTAAGAAAAATCTTCCATCAACCCTGCCACCTCTCCAGGTTCCTGCCTCACCTCTCCCCTTCACACTCTGCAACCAAAAGAAAACAACACTCCAATTCTCTATCCTCCCACACATCAATTTTCTGTTAACACTCTCATCAAGATCCCATCATCTTTCAACTAAACCTGCCTTTTTGGAGTCACCAAGGCCTCTCTAACTGACACACTGAAGGTTGTGAAATGTGAAGTCAAAGAAAATCCCTTGAGCTCAGCTCACTCCTTCTAGCTACATGATCTTCAGCAAGTTATTTAACTTCTCTGGGCTGGTGATTATACCTCTTTCTGTCTATTGCTCTCTAAAGTGTATAAACCTCCCTTCTGTCCTGCCAAGCAGCCCCACCTCATTCATATCATAACACTCTCATCTGCACCTGTTTTCCCTAAGAACCAACCTGTGCCCCAGAACTTTTTCTCTCCTCTTTTGCTCCCCAGTCCGTGCTTGGCTACTTACTATCCGCGTTATCTTTGGCATTTAACTTCTCTTCATCATGGATCCTCATTTACAATAGAAAATTAGTAATAATAATCTTCATACCTCAGTGTATTTTTATAAGCATTAATAAATATGTAGAGAGCTACAATAAAAACTCTGAAGAGTCATTCACATGTCAGTGTAGTTGTTGTATTAGTTGGGGGGGGTGCTTTTGGAACAATCTCAAACTTAGAGAAAAGCTGCAAGGACAATACAAAGACTATTTCTTCCCTGAAATATTTAGTTCAGACTTATGCTCAATCTTCCCTAATAGTTTAATGTCTATTTCCTATAGACAAAGACATTCTCCAACACAACAAAATCCGGAAATTGACATTGATGCATTACTACCACCTACTCCTCAACGTTTTAAAGATTTACAGACAGCGAAATGATCCAGTTCAGAATCACACATTACATTCAGTCATTGTGTCTTTAATATCCTTCATTCTGGAAGAGTTCGTAAGCTTTTCTTCAACTTGTATGACATTAACACATTTAAAGATTAAAAGACAGTTATTTGGTGACATGTCTATCAGTTTCAGTTTGTCTGTAATTTCTCATGATTAGATTCTGGTTAGGGAACCTTACTTTCACTGGAATATCACAGAAGTGTTGGTGCATTCTTTCTAGCAACCAGTTAGGTGGTGTGTGGTTTTTGTCCCACTGAGGATGTTAACCTTGATCACTTGATTGGGATGGTATCTGCCATATTTTTCCACTGTGACCTTACTTTTTTCCCTTACTCATACATATTTTGTGGAGAAAGGACTATGTGGAACAGGTATTTTGAAACATCTTTTTCTCATCCAAGTTTCAACTTATTCATTTGTTTATGTATATCAGTACAGACTCAAGACTTCTTATTGTATTCAATGATTCATTGTTTATTTTGAACCTCAAATATTCAAGATTTAGCTGGGAAGAGCCAAAATATGGCATTTTGATGTGCCCTATCATCTTTTAGCACCTCCATATTTTACAATACAAAAGGTATTTCAGGCTCATATACCTTCCTTGTCCCAGCTCTGAAATCAGCCATTTCTTCATGGAGACCTATTTCCTTTTGGACCTTTAGTGGAGAATGGTATATGGAGGTCAGGGTGTGGGCTTTAGGGTATACTCCTTGGTATTGTGGGGGTGGGGCTATTCCAAGACCTTTTCACTAGAGAGAAGAACAAGCATATATCTATGTACACACACACATGCACGTGCATGCACACACACATATTTATATCAAATTTGAACAGCTTATAAGAGAAAGTTAGCAGTGAAAGGAGGAAGAGATAACAAAAAATAAGATAAATAAAAGTAATACAAGTTTTTACTTCCGTCCCCCTCCCCTTTCTCTTCCTGAATAATTCAGTCCTAAAACCATTGGGTAAAGCAAACAAGAGAGCTGTCCCACAGGTGTGGGATGAAGGAGCCCAAACAGGGTGAGGAGTGTGTCCACACAGAGGAAATAGCCAGTTTGAGATTCTCTAAGCCCAAGGCAAAAGGTGGGGATGGGGGAGAAGAGAATTAACAGGAAAACTATGCAAAGGAGTGGATGGGCATGGCCTGTTGGAGCCTAAGCAGGGTGAAGGAGACCAGATTAGTCTGGATTTTTCAGAGAAACATAGTCAATAAAGGAGAAAAATAGACAGAGAGATTCACTATATGATTATGGAGGCTGAGAAATCTAGGATTAGCAGTCAGCAAGCTAGAGACCTAGGAGACCTGATGGTATAAATTCTAGTCAGAGTCTGAGACCACGTCTTGGCCAATCTCTGCCAAAAGAAGACCAACATCCCAGCTCAAAGAACAATTAGTCAGAGAGCAAGAATTCTTTCTTTCTCTTACTGTTTAGGCCTTCAATGAGTTGGATGAAGCCCACACACAATGGAGAGGGCAATCTGCTTTATTCAGTCTGCAAATTCAAATGTCAATCCCATCTAGAACCACTCTCACAGACACACCCCAAAATAATATTTATCCAAATATCTGGGCACCTCACAACCCAAAATGATACATAAACTTAGCCATCACAGTACCCATGCATGAGGATATCCTGGCTGGAATTTCAGAATCTAAATGGAGTGATAAATGTGTCCATACAAAGGAAGGGCCAGTGGGAATGATTAGAACCCATATAAGCTGGGAAGGGAATCCATGAATGGAGGAAACCTGGCATAGGTACCACAGAATGGCAAGGTCAGCACGCTGTCCATTCAGAGATATTGTTGGATAAGGGATATCAGAGGCCAAGCAGGATGAGCAGAATGTGCACATTGAAGAAGGCTCATCATGAGGTATAAAAACACAGAACTATAGGGGTTGTAAGAACAGCAATAAGAGAGAGGACCAGGTGGCCATGGCAGTGGGTGATTGGTTGCACACAGGGAGGCTAATCAAATGTGTGACATCTCACACTGGCCTTTCTCCCATGTGGACACAGTTAGTCACTTGGCCTCTAGTGCCCCACACCAGCCACCGATTTTTGTGCACAGCTCTCTTGCTTTGCCCCACCTCATGGCTTTAGGACTGAATTATTCAGGAAGGGAGAAGGAAAAAGAAAAGAGGCATGATGTTCTTTTCATCGACCTTTTCTTTGCTATCTGTGCTTCCATTGCTGTCGATATTCTCTGACAAGTTGTTCATGTTTGCTGTCCTTATTTTCTACTCTTTGGTCATTAGTCATTTGTCAACCCACTGGTTGAGCACTCAGAACTCCCATCTAGCTTCAGCCCCAGCACTTTCTGGTGTCACTAGGTCACCAATGTCTTCTTCATTTCTAAGCCCAAGAGATATTTTTTAGTCCTTATGCCACTTGATGTGTTTGAGGCATTTGATAGTTAGACAACTGAACAAAGCTCATTCCCTTTGCTTCCATGACACAACACTCCTGATATTCCTCCTGCCTCGCTGACTATGTGCCCTTTACAGCCTCCACTTCTTCCACCTACTGCTTGAACTCTGGCACTGCCCAAGGCTTCATACCAGGCCCTCTGCCTTTCTCACTCTTCATGTGCCTACGTTTCAGCACTGCTTTGGCTCCAGTTGTAATCTATATGCTAATATTTTAGAGATCTTTGTCTCTGTCTCTATAAACCTGACTTTGAGCTCAAAACACATACACCCCACTGTCTACTATGTGTTCATTCAACTCAGCAGTATTTTTTGAGCACCTGCTATGTACTATGTGCACTCTTGTATGCTCTTAACAACTTCCTTTAGATGTTTCAGAGGTACCTAAAACTCTTCACACTCAGATAATGCTATGATCATCACTTTCCTCTGTGGCCTATGCATACATCCAAAGTTCTTCACCTTAATAAAGGACATAATCATCTTCTCCTTTGCGAGAGCCAGAAACACCTGACCCTCAACTCCTTATCCTCACATCCAGTCAATTACTAAGTCCTACTTATTTTACCTTTTTTTTTAATGTGTGTTTCATTTTGAGAGAGAGAGAGCACAATCAGAGGAGAGGGGCAGATGGAGAGAGGAGAGAGTGAGAGAGAGAGAGAAAGAGAGAGAATCTTAAGCAGGCTTCTTGCTCAGCATGGAGACCAACTCAGGGCTTGATCCCACAACCCTGGGATCACAACCTGAGCCAAAATCAAGAGTTGGACACTCAACTGTGCCAACAATAGTTGGGACACTCAAATTGTGCCCCAGATTTTACCTTTTATTTATCTCTTAATTCTGCCCAATTCTCTCCATTTCTATGAATCCTTTAGACCGGGCCACCGTTGTTCCTGGACTATAGTCTCCTAAATGGTCTCCCTGCCTCTAGTCTTGCCCCTCCACATACACACTTTCAATCTACTGTCCAGATGGTAGTCAGAGTAGTTTTTCTAAAATGAAAGTATAATCATATCATTATCCAGCTCTTATATCTTTCATATGGACTCCTGCTTTGCTCTTGAGGTAAAGGAGAAACTCCTTTACCTGGGCTTCAAAGCTGTCCATGATCTGTCCTGCTTAGCTCTTCAGGATCACTGCTATTCTTTCTGCTCACTTTTTCCTTCTCTGCAGGCCCCCTATAGTTCTTTTGGATAATACACTCCCCCATTTTCTGCTACCTCCACCTAGGAACACCCTTCCTCTCACCATTTGCATGAACAACGTCTACTCATCCTTCAGGTCTTAGTGGCAATGTTGGTTTCTCAAAGAACCCCTCCATGCTACCTAGACATGGTTAGATCCTCTGTTCCCTGGAGCCTCCCTGTCATATCATATATCATGCTTACGTTCTTACAATCACTTGTTTAAAAATCTGTGTTCTTGGACACGCAGGATGTTCCATGAAATCCTGTTTATTTTATTTTATTTTATTCTATGCTATTCTATTCTATTTTATTTTAAGAATCCTATTTTATGCCATCTATGTCTCACATGGTGACAAGCACATAGCAGGAGTTCAATAAATATTTGCTAAATGTATCAGTGAATTATTGGTGCTATAATAGTAAACTAGACAATATTAGGTTTATCCTTTTACAATCTGAAAACATCATGAACTGATTTTAATGCATTCAGTTAGTGTTAGTAGATAAATATGTGGTGCTTTATGGTGAAATGGTTGAGAACAGCCTGCTTGTCTCAAATCTGAGCATTTCCCCTTATTCACCATGTGCCTTGGGCAGCCATTACCATTCCTGGACCTGTATTTGCCCATCTGTCATATGTTGTGCTAAAGATTAAATGAGTCAGTATTTGTAAATTACTTAAAATAGTACCTGCTCAACTTACAAAAATACTACAGAAGTAAGAGTTATTATTTTTGTGATTTTTTTCATCTAAACAAGAACCTTGCCCTTACAAACTCCAATGATCATTGGCAATAGATTCATAAAAAAAATAATAATAATAATGAATTTCAGGCAAGTGGACAGAATAGTGAACAAGATCATTTTGGGGAAAGATTCCAAAGGAATCCAGTCTAAACCTGCTATTGGGGCATGGTTATGAGGAGCACCTCCTTTTGATCTCAGTAGTAACTCAATAGTGTTTATCTCAAAGTTACCCCAGTGGCCAGCATAAACAGAGGGAACCTCCTGAGCCTCCCCATGTTTTATGGATACAGTCTCCACTCTGGTACTGAAGTGAGGGACCCTGGTCTCTTCTTTTTAGGGATCTCCCAAGGTGCATCATAACGACACAGAAACACTACAACCTCCCGCTAGTACATGGACATCATGCATCACTTCAGGCTGCACATGACTCCTCTCAGTGCCGCGTTTGCTCTCAGTGGAACTTAGGTCAAGGAGGAGGGATGACAGAGAGAGTGGCTGGCTGGCTTAGCAACAGAGACTTTATGAGTTGGTTATTCTATAATGTGTTTTCTTTTGATGTATTATTGATCTCCACACGCACAAGTACAGTGGAAATGTCAGGTGTGGATCATGTTGTTAAAGGCTTATTTAAAACATACCTGGCATAGTATTTAATGATTAAATAAATAAAAGATATTTAAAATGCTTAAGTGGCCAAAACAAAAGAGAAACTTTAAAAGTAATTAAAAATAGGGTTGTAAAAAGATAGGGCTTAATGGTTTGTGTTCTGAAGAAATTATGACAAAAAAATTTTTAATGTAAAGAAGCTTTAAAATGTAAATAATTGATGAGGATCTAATGTACTACATTTTGACTATAGTTAATACTCTATTGCATAATTGGAAGTTGCTAAGAGAATAGATTTTAAAAGTTCTTCTCACAAGAAACATTTTTTGTAACTCTGTATAGCAATGATGTTAACTAGATTTTTGTGGTGATCACTTTGCAGTATATACAATATTGAATCCTTATACATCTGAAATGAATATAATGCTATATGTGAATTATACCTCATTTAAAAATCAAGGACTAATATCAGGTTTATTAAATATTAGCATATTTAAAAAGTAAGTAATGTAGAAAGTGTAAAAGAAGCTTTCCCACAGAGAGGTTTAACAACTTTGTAAATAAAATATATAAGTAAAATGGAAAGCATTTCATAAATAGTATTTATTTCTAAATATAAAATCAAGGATATTCATTTTAAATGATATAAAAATGCATTTTTTTAACCTAACTAAGCATTATTTACAAACCCATGCAGCAAATCGACTAGATTTAGTGTGGAAGACATTCGCCCTCATTTCTAGAAATTACAAGGAAACTCTGAAGAAGAAATCCGATATAAATTCCCTGGACTAAATCAACACACAATTTCTACCAGTATCCAAAACATGGCACAAATTCAGAACCCGGCAATATACTAAAGGAACAAAAATCACTACATCATTTAGGGGTAAAGAGAAGGCCTTTACCCAAACAGAATCAGGTCAAAACCCAAGCTCCCCCACATACTAGATGTGGAAGTTTGTGACAGTGACAGTTACCTACACTTTGGTTTCCTTGTCTATAATTTGGGTATAAAAACATACTCACCTAAAGGGTTTTTATGAGTATGAAGTTAGTTAGTACTTGCGCAGTGTTCCACAATGCCTAGCACATAATGAACTCTCAGTAAATGTTAGCTAGTATCGTATCATATTTATTACCTTGATTTCCACAGCACGCTAAGTGGTGCCTTCCTATATGCTGATAATCATGTACATCATTTGTGGAATCTTTTGAGATTTGAATTTATATCCAGAAGGACCTTCACCTTCAGCATTAACAAAACCTGCCAACCAATTCTACCTTCTTTATTTGCAGATAGTGAAACTTTAGGTGGGCAGTTGAAACTCCCTTTTCTTCAGTGTCCTCACCATTAAGGTGGAATAAGACCTACCTTGCTGGGTGGTAATAAAGACTAAGTGAAATAATATTGTAAAGTGCCAGACACAAAATGATGTTTCAAAAAGAGCAACAATATAAGAGGAACTAAGAAGAGGAGAGACAAATGTTCCATTGATATTTTATTGGGAAATATAAAAATGGAAATTCAGGCAAAGAAAGAATATTTCAGATTGATGCCAGTTGAACAAGCAGGCGAAACACCTGTAGTGAAATAATTTTGTGTCACCATCCCCAATGACTGGGACAACCTGATGTGCTAATTATAAAATTTTTGAACCCTTGAAAAAAATAAGGCGCTGGTATATTTTGACAGCTAGAAGAATAGCCCTACGTGGTACAATTTGCTCTAATGGTATATTTATCAGAAGCAGTTCACTTTATCTGCTGCAGAATACTCTTTGATGTCATTAACCTACAGAAATAATTATAAGAAAGTAATGCAAGATTCTTCAAAGGGTGAGGTGACAAAGACTCTCCTCCACTCCTGCAGGCTACATCAATTAACACAGCAAACTACAGTCCTCTGGAGCCCAGGAAGTAAGTAATCAGAAAGCATCTGAAACAAAGGCCCTCAAAGAGTCCTCTGATCTCTTATATTAATCATGTTAATATTGATTCTTGGAAAGAAAACATTGGTAATTATTTAATAATGCAACTTTTCTGCAAAACTCCAAAATTCACAAACCTCAAATTTTAAATGACATGATAAATCGTGACCAACATGCTCCTATTGACTCCAGAGGAGACAGTTTGGGTTTAATAGAAGAATATCATACTTGGAATCAGGACACTCAAGTTCAAACCTCCAATCAGCCACTTGCAGATGAATGAACAGTGCTGTTTACCAAGCTCCCAAGTGTATTTTCTCCCCTGTGAGACAAGAATGCAATGACCTCCACATTTTAGGGTGAAGATTACATGAAAAAACTATATTCATTTCTGGATCCTAACAGAAGCAATAATTATTAACTGAAGCAAAGATTACTTTTAAGATAAAAATGAATAATAGCAGCTAACGTTTATTGTTTATGTCCTATGTACCAGCTGCTATACTTTATTATGAATATACTTATGTTAAATATCTCATTTTTTCTTCCCAGATAATCCCATATAATCTCATTTCTTGGTATATATCCAAAGAAATTGAAAGCAGGATCTCAAAGAGATATCTGCACTCTCATGTTCAGTACAATACTCTTCAGAGTAGCCAGGATATGGAAACAAATGTCTATCAATGGATGTGTATCACATTGGATATATATATATAACAGGATATTGTTTTGCACCTTTAAAAAGAAGGAAATCCTGCCACTTGCAACAACACAGATGAATCTGGAAAACCTTATGTTCAGCAAAATAAGCCGTAAAAGATAAATGTGGCAGTCATATGAGGTATCTAAAATAGCCAGACTCACAGAGACAGTAGAATACTAGTTGCTAGTGGCTGGAGGAGGAGAGAAATGAGTTGCCCCTCAAAGTGTATAACATTTCAAGTATGCAAAATAAGTAAGTCCTAGAGGTCTGCGTCATACCTAAACTTACCAACGCTGGATTGCACACTTAACATTAGATCTATTTACTTAACAAATTTTTAAGTATTCTTACAAAATATCAAAATAAAAAGAGAAAAAAAAGAAAAGGAGCCATGAGGAAATTCTAATATTTTCTTTTTTTCTCACTTGGGAAAAGGCTTAGAGAGGTCAACTAAACAGCCTAAATTTACATAAAAGGTAAGTGCCCAAATCAGGGTCAGACCCAAGTTTTCCTTATACCAAAGTGCTTACGTTTCCAGATTGGTTTGCAAACTAGTTTTAACAGCAGAAGACTTTATTCAAGTGAAATGCTTTGTTCTGAGTATATGTAACAGATAAAAAACAAGAGGCCTGGATTCAATCAGGAAAACTTTACCCTCAAGGTGGCCTTAGCAATACCTCAGAGGAACCTCAGAACTCAACGAAACACAGTATGAAAGTCATTGCCATGATGATCACATCCTTTTCACATTTATGATTGTGACAGTTTGCAACCTGCTGGAAAGGTCTATGACAAGTAATAATTTGTCATGTTCCTAAGATATTAATTTGAATCTTGCATTGCAAAACTGTTGGGAGCAAGTCATTTAGCTGCTAAGTGAGCTTTTTAGAAGTGTCAGAATACATCCAGGTTACACGTGATTTGTGATACATATATGATCTGGGAGAAAGCCAGACGCTGGGCAAACACTTCCATGCTCATGAATCAGGTGATTCACAAAGAATTTGGACAGAACTTGAGAAAATGTCTAGTTGCTACCATACATGATTACTGGAGACTAGCAAAGTGTGCCTTTAATTTTATTGCTAATGAGTAAAGTACATTACTCTGCACAGTACCTCAATGTTTCCTCAGATTGCAGATTTAGCAAAATTACAAGATACCCAGTTTAATTTGCTTTTCAGATAAGCAGCAAATACCTGTTTGTTAACATATACCCCAAATATTGCAAGGGACAATACTAAAAACTCATTTGTTGTCATTTCCTTAAAATATTTTTAAAATTGTATACACTTAGGAAGCCAGGCTGTTAGAAGCAGGTAATGAATAGTAACATATCTTAATCCACACACACACAGTAGTTTGGGATAAATTAGTCAGTTTAGACAAATGACAGAACAAGATGAAACATAAATTATAAATGACATATAAATGAAGAATAAAATATAATAATTAAAATTATGTGGACAGATTAGCACATTAGCCACAGCTGAGAAAAAAACTGGTTGGCTAAAAGATACATATTAAGAAAATTATCCACAGGGGCACCTGTGGATTAAGCATCAAACTCTTGATTTTTAGCTCAGGTCATGATCTCATGGTTTGTGGGTTTAAGCCCCACATTGAGCTCTGCTCTGATAGCGTGGAGCCTGCTTCCAATTCTCTCTCTCCCTTGTTCTCTGCCTTTTCCCCACTCACTCTTTCTCAAAATTAATAAAGAAA
The DNA here is from genome assembly GCF_006229205.1 of Suricata suricatta. Classification (NCBI taxonomy): domain Eukaryota; kingdom Metazoa; phylum Chordata; class Mammalia; order Carnivora; family Herpestidae; genus Suricata; species Suricata suricatta. Next base: position 137,017,197 of record NC_043703.1, on the reverse strand, counting down.
TTTTAAAAAATTATTCACGACGAGGTGGGAATGTGAAAGGGGAGTTAAAGCACATAAAGAGCAGCTGAAACTGTCCTGTTTGAGAGAATATAAATAATAATAATAAAGAAGCAACACTGAAGAGATAATAGCTGGTAATTTTTCAGAATTGATGAAAAACAGCAATTTAGATAGAACAACTCACAAAAAGGCCATGTAGAAAACTTCACAGTTTTATACCAGATGTGTATAACACTGATGCTGTAGAATGCCCAATATGTTATTATATAATCTTGAAATTTATCATAATAAAGAAATGTAAATTTTGAATTAAGTCACAGGTAGTTCTAGGACTTAGAAAAACAAAACTTTCAAAGAACGGAAATATATTTTCATGGCTAGAAAACCTAAAAATGAAAATATTTGCAAAAACAGAAGACTACTAAAAATGAAGAACAAAATTGAAAAGACTAAGATATTTAAAAGGAAGACGTATCAGTGAAGATTAAGAACTCCTTCATGAACTCAGAGATTAAAATAGTATATTCAGAAATGTAGTTTTACGTAAGTGGGCATACAACTGGACCTTAGAAAAGCTTGATTTCTTTATGAAGATTTTGTTGTTATTAGACCTGAGTGAGTTTCTCACAGCCCAACAGTAAAATAATTTTGAATTATCTGCATAGTCAACTTGAAAACATTGAAAAGCTTGTTGAGTTTTCATTTAGTTTTGAGGTGAGGAATGGGAAAGCATGAGTTCTGGAAGAATATTACTTGCTCTGCTGCTAAAGGTAGTTGTCTTCCTCATGGTTCGTAGTGTTGAGAGTTGCTTTTGTTTTCCTTTATGTTTCCAAACACCGAGAGCATTTTTGTATCTCCTTTGTTGCATGTAAGTATAGTTGACCCTTAAACAGCATGGCTTTGAACTGCACAGGGCCACTTATACCACTCTATGTGGATTGTGTTTTGATAAATACAGCAACTGTAACTGTATTTTCTCTTTCTTGTGGTTTTCTGAATAACAGTTTCTTTTCTCTAGCTTACTTTATTTTAAGAATACCATATATAATACATATAACATACAAAATATGTGTTAATCAACTGTTTATGTTATTGGTAAGGCTTCTGGTCAACACTAGGCTATTAGTCGTTAAGGTTTGGGGGAGTCAAAAGTTATATGTGGATTTTCAACTGCATGGGGTACAGGGGAGAATTGGCACCCCTAACCCCTGAGTTGTTCAAGACTCAACTGAACTTAGTCCCTCACCACATGACTCTAACACTAAGATTTAGAAATAAGCTGGTTGTGACATGGATTTTCCTCCAAAGTGAGGGCAGGTACAAAGATGGAATAATGAGGAAGATGAAAGTATGTCTACAATGACATGCATTTACTAAGCTTCAGTTATTTGGGAGGTTCATTAAACACAAAAAGATATACAAAGCTATATGACACCAACAAATCAGCTCTGAGATAGCTGAGCTGTTGGTAAATCTACTTCACTGGTGTACATTTTTGGACCATACCCTCACCTCTAATGGCTAGCAGTCGTTAGAAATATTCACATGAAATTCTTTTCTGGACTTTGTAAAAGTGCTGTCAACGACACTGCCTGTTTCATGGCTCCATGTCCCCTTTTGGGGATTGCACACAAAACACCTCTTCTAGAATTAAGTGCCAAGAAGAAACATTTAGTACATAAATGTCCAACAATGAGAAAATGCATAGGTAAACTACAGCATTTTCATATAACAGGGTATTAATATTTACATATAATTATTAAAATAACTTTGAATACTAAGTAGAAAGATGGAAAATAAATGATATAATTCAACAAAATAATACAAAATGACATCTACATTGTGATTGCAAATATACAAAACACACTTTCAAACAAGATAAAAATGAACATTCAAAGGTAAACTATATATTAGGAATAGAATTACAGGTGCCTTTTTCTTCTTTCAAAACCTCATGTTTAGAATGGTGCAAAAATATATGTTGGTATAGAAATCTTCATCTCTCACAAAATTTGGTGTTTATTCTTTGTAATTCTCTTTTTACCTTGGGAGAAAGGAAGCTCAGAGTCACATACAATATTCAATAACTGTCTTGTGTTAGCACTTACAGCTGGCATTTTATTCTGTCTTTTCAAGGCTTTTATTGTATTCCACTTTATCTTCTTTTTTGACAGACTAAAAATGAAGAAATAGAAACACACTTGACACTCTTATCTTCAAATAGCTTGTAATATGCTTAGATATACATTTTATGTAGTTAGAGGTGTTAAGAATGTATTATGCTTAGATTGAGGTTATGCTCCATTTGAAAGGATACCTCAAAGGAGGTGTGCTCTCTGTAGTGAAACATATCAAGGATTTCATGATGTTGATACATATTACTGGAGATCACTTGGTTAAGGTGGTTTTTCCAGATTTTTCCAATGTAAAGTTACTATTTTTCCCTTTGTAAATAATAAATATTTGGAGAAAGACATTTAGAAACAAATATTCTTACTCTCTCAAACTTTCATCTAAAGATTTTACACTCATCTGTGGATCATGATTATAGCAAATTTTACTATGTTCTAATGGTAATTTTTCTACTTCCTTCATTCCTTCAACATTTATTATTTGGAGTTCTTCTATAAATACAGTTGATCTCTGCCCCATTTCTATATTTATTCACTTATTTACTTACCTCAGTATAGTCTCATGGATATTTATTTCTTTGGATTATAAAGACCAATACCATCATTATTTATTTTGTTGCTCGAATCATAACATGAAACTAGCCTCTTTTTTTTTTTTTCACTACTGTGCTTTCTGATACCTTCAAATGCCCTGGGGTCATCCTGTGTTTTCCCTGCCTCAGCCTTGGAATAGACCACTTCTCTGAGGAAGCCTGTTTTTTGTATTTAAAAATCAATATTTGAGCATTGGCATTAGGTATGCTCATTGCTACTAGAGTGTCATTGTTTCCAGGCACTCACAGCAGTCTAAGCCTGCCATAGATAAGGCCATCTCAGTGCTTCTGCTCCTCACCAGGGTATGAATATGGGCCCAACCTGTTCCTTATTCCTGCCTCTTCCCCAAAGAAATCACATTTTTCCATTGTTCTCTTTCTCCAGCCACAGTGACTTTTCACTAGTACCATAAATTACTACATTTGCTGCCCTTCCCCTGCAGATTAACACGTTCATTCAATGGGGGAAATGAGTGGGAGGAGTCCAGGTGGAATTTTGTGACCATCCTTGAGCAGCTGCTCTTTTCTTCCCCATATTAGGACATTTTCTTAGGACTCTCTCCAAACTTTTGTGCAAGATCTCAGTAGGGCTTATGGAGAAAAAGCCTGAAGAGATTGAAGATTCACCAATTTCTGTGGCCCCTAGGTGCTTTAATTCTCTTCCCTATGCACACTTAACATCAACCCTCTCATCTTCCATTGGGATTCTTCTTACCAATGTCTACTTTTGTCTCCACCAGGTATATCTGTGTTCATATGTGGTCTTTTCCTGCAGATGCCTCTCTCATCTTAGATTTTGAGCCAGCTGATTACCCTCTGAAGAGTTCTCTGACAGTTCAAAAAAAGTTATGAGCTTGCAATTTGTCTATTTTATTTTTCATTATAAGGGCATAAGAGCTGCTCTTTCTAGTTCTACATCTCTGAGTGGGAATGTTGAAGAGTGTTATTTGTGAAATCAGCTGACTTACTTACCAATTTATCCCAAAGCAATTGACCACGCATTGTTTGGACTTCATAATACATTATCTGTTTTTGATGTCTGAAATACTCCCTATCTAAACTCTAAGCTGTGTGAAAGTTAGGAGTTTTCATGGACTAGTGGAAAGAGTGTGAACTTTAGAAACAAAAAGAAACTAAGCTCAAATTCTGCCTCTATGATCTAGGTGGCCATGAACAAAATAGTATATGTGCCTCAGTTTCCTCTTCTACAAGATATAGATAGGAAAACTTGACTGAAATGTTAGCTGTGAAAATTAAGGAGGTTGTGTGCATAAACCCTTAAAGCAAGTGAGCCTTCAAAAGATGTGAGTGCATTTCTCCTCTTGTTTCCTCGAATTTAATCTGAGTATCTCACAGAATCTCTATAAGACTAATGGACATGGAACAGCAGCAAAACTTAGTATATTCAACTGAAGTCCCAGTCTTATTTCCCTTTTATTCTCAGAGTTTGTTACAAACCAACTTTAGTACTCTAATACACACCAAGATAAATTCACCAACAAGCTCTATAATAAACCATAAAGCTCAGAAAAAAACCTTGCCCTTTTTTCCTCCTTCAGAAACATGATCTCAATGATAGATCAAGAATCTTAAAAATCTGGCTGGTAGAATATTCCTTTTGAAGAGGAATTAAGACAACTTTTTTGAGCCTTACATTCTTCATCTAAAGAATGAAAGTATTGGTCTAATTATGACTAAATCCTTGGTTAAGACATAGAAGAGCTCAGCTAAAGTAAAAATGTTCTCCAGAAGACATATCTTCTTTAATTCGTTAGGATTTTAGCTAAAATCCTTCAGGGATTAACTCTAGCTCTGAGATGCATATAGGTATGCTACTGGAGGAAAAGAGAAGCCAAAATCAGCAAAGAGGGAAAGTGCCTCAGGAACTGGGTTTCCAAGGAAGACAAGATTGAAAAGGGAAAGATCCCTATAGAAAGAGAGGAAGGGGACTTGGCAAACAAACACAGTCCATTCCACAATGTTACAGAGAACAAGCATCAAGAGCATGAATTTATGAGTTCCCTGCCTGAGAAGGGTTGCTGAAAATCTCTAATAACTCGAGTTCTAAGGAAAGTATGTTGATCTGTTTGGGCTACTACAACAAAACACTACAGACTGGGGAGCTTATAAACAACAGAAATGTATTTCTGATCATTGTCTGCCAGCATGGTCAGGCAAGGACCCTCTTCCAGGTAACAACTTCCTGTTGCATCCTCCCCTGGCAGAACAGGCTAGGAATTTATCTCCCTGGGGTTTCTCAAATAAGGTAATAGTCCCTCATGAGGGTTCCACTCTCATATTTTAGCACCTTCTAAAGGCCCAACCTACTAATACCATCACCTGTGGAAATTAGAATTTCAACAAATAAATTAGGGGGAGGGCCTAAAAATCTAGATGATAGCAGGAAGGAAAATATTATTTTAAAGTTATATTTGCTTGATGCAAAGCCAAACCTACACTCATGTAGAACAGGTTAGAACCAATGGAGGTTATTTGTCAGGTTTGATTAGTCATAGACTTACAGCTTATAAGGGCCACGTGAATGGTGTGTGAGAATGACTGAGTTCATGGTGCAGAAGAGACATGTAATGTTGACGGTTCATTTATTTAAAGTATGTTTGTTTCATTCTTCTGCATGTTGCTACCCAGTTTTTGCAGCACCATTTGCTGAACAGACTGGCTTTTTTCCATTGGATACTCTTTCCTGTTTTGTCTAAGATTAATTAATTGGCCATATATTTGTAGGTCCACTTCTGGGTTCTCTATTCTGTTCCATTGACCTATGTGTCTGCTTTTTGTGCCAATACCACACTGTCTTGATGATTACAACTTTGTAATACAGCTTGAAGTCCTGAATTGTAATGCCTCCAGCTTTGGTTTTCTTTTTCAACATTACTTTGGCCATTCAGGGTCTTCACTGGTTCCACAAAAATTTTAGGATTGTTTATTCTAGCTCTGTGAAGAATACTGGTGTTATTTTGATATGTATTGCATTGAATGTGTAAATTGCTTTGAGTCGAATAGACATTTTAATACAATATTTGCTCTTCAAATCCATGAGCATAGAATGTTTTTCCATTTCTTTGTATTTCCTTCAATTTCCTTAACAAGCTATAGTTTTCAGTGTACATATCTTTTACTTCTTTCGTTAGGTTTATTCCTAGGTATCTTTTGGTTTTTATTGTGATTGTAAGTGGGACTGATTCCTTGATTTCTCTTTCTGCTGCTTCATGATCAGTGTATAGAAATGCAACCAATTTCTGTACATTGATTTTATATCCTGCAACTTTGCTAAATTCATTAATTAATTCTAGCATCTTTTTAGTGGGGTTTTTTGGATTTTCCATGTACAGTATCATGTTATCTGTGAAAAGTGAAAGTTTAGCTTCTTTGCCAATTTGTATACCTCACACTTCTTTTTGTTGTCTGACTGCTGAGGCTAGGACTTCCAGTATTATGTTGAACGTGGATGAAAGACCCAAATGTGAGACTAGAAACCATCAATATCCTAGAGAAGAAAATAGGCATCAGCTCCTTTGACCTTGGTAACAACAACTTCTTACTAGACATGTCCCCAGAGGCAAGGGAAATAACAGCAAAAATGAACTATTTGGACCTCAATAAGATAAAAATCTTCTGCACAGTAGAGGATATAATAAACAAAACTAATAGGCAACCAACAGAATGAGAGAAGATATTTGCAAATGACGTATAGGAGAAGATATTTGCAAATGACATAGCAAACTCAAACCTAAAATACATTCCAGTGAAGAAATGGGCAGAAGACATGAATAGAAACTTTTAGAAAGAAGACATTCAGATGACTAACAGACACATGAAAAGGTGCTCACCACAAATCATCATTAGAGAAATACAAATCAAAACTACAATGAGATATCACCCCACACCTGTCAGATGGCTAACATTAACAACTCAGGAAACAACAGATGTTGGCAAGGATGCAGATAAACAAAGGGGGAAACTTTTGCAATGTTGGTGGGAATACAAACTGATGCAGCCACTCTAGAAAACAGTATAGGTGTTCCTCAAAAAATTAAAAATAAACCTACCCTATGACGCAGGAATTGCACTACTAAATATCCAAGGAATACAAAAACACTGGTTCAAATGGGCACATATATCCCAATGTTTATAGCAGCACTATCAACAATAGCCCAATTATGAAAAGAGCCCAAATGTCCATCAACTGATGAATAGATAAGGAAGATGTGGTACACACACACACACACACACACACACACACACACACACACACACACTGGAATACTACTCAGTGATCAAAAAGAATGAAATCTTGCCATTTGCAATAATGTGGATGGAACTAGAGTGTATTATGCTAAGCAAAATAAGTCAGTCATAGAAAGACGAAGATCATATGAGTTCACTTGTATATGGAATTTAAGGAACACAACAGATGAACAAAGGGGAAGGGAAAGGAAGGGAAAATGATAAAAATAGAGAAGACATAAACCATAAGAGATTCTTAAATATATAGAACAGAGGGTTGCTGGAGGGGAGGTGGGTGGGGATATGGGGTAAATGAGTGATGGCATTAAGAAAGGCACTTGTTGGGTTGAGCACTGGGTGTCATATGGAAGTGATGCATCACTGGGTTCTACTCCCCAAACCAATACTATGCTGTATGTTAACTAACTTGAATTCACATAAATGATTTAAAAAAAAATAAAGCATGTCTGCAAATAGTAAACACCCACATTGAGGTTCTGATATCAACTTCTAATTCTTCTAATTCCCACTGTGGAATTGGGGGATACCTTTTAACCCAGAAGACTAAGTGAAGATGACTTTGTTCTGGCTTATCCATCTGGTTTGTCTTATGTTTACTGTTCTTATCCTCTTCTCTGGGTCTCATCATTTTCATGGTTTTATTCTGTACTAAATGGGATAGAAAAGTTTTTCATATTTCCACCATGGCACGTGAAAAATTTTCAAGTCTCTACTCATTCACTTATTTTCAGAACCAGGAATTAACATTAATGATGAGTGGAACTACTTCCTTCAACAGGATCTGAAAAAATTCAGCCTTCCAGTTCCTTTAAAACATAGGAATGAATGGTACCTTTTCCTATATGCCTAATCCACGTTTTTTCTCTCTCTGATCTCAGCATTCTGAATTCTAATCAGCTGTTTCTGAGTTAGTGATCAGCAGTATGTCCACCATATCATTTGTTTCAGGCAGAGGAATACCTCACTGATTAGAGTTTGAACTGAAAATAGATTTCTCATGGGAAGGAACCATTACATTGCTATCAAATACTACTAACCATCCTCCCAAATATAGTGGGGTTCAAGAGTTTACCATCTCATAGCCACATAAAGGTATGCCTTCCTTTAAGAAATGGTATTGCAACCCTTCCAATGAGGCAAGAGTCTCTGTGGAAATCTTCACCAATCCTCAGATACCCCAAGCAGTTAGGTAGGACTTATTAACTCCATAGTTCAAGCAGAATTAGTTTCTTTGCCATAAAGGAACTATAGGAAAAATACATTTTGGTTAAATCCTCTATAACAGCATTTCTCAAACTGTGGGCTACAATGCAATCATTAGTGAGTTCTAAAATCAATTTACTGGTTTGTAACTAGCATTTTCATTTTAAGTAGAATGGAATACAAGAGAAAAGGAGAGGAGAGGAATGGGGAAAATGTACATGGAGGGGTAGGTATTTTTTCAGGAGAATTTTCTTCAGTTATAAAGAAAAGCCAACCACTTCTCTCTTTAATTAAGTAAGCATCCTTCAAGTAAATTCTCTGGACAGTTTTATGCACATACAGATACAGCCAAGGTCTCTGTCTTGTGTCCATTCACATTTTATAAAGGAATATCCTTTCTGCCTTTTTCCTGCCCAGAAATACTTTTCCTATAAATGCTGTGGCTCCAAAAGTTCAGCAAGTTCTGATTGTATCACATGACTAGATCCAAATTCAAGGTCAAGTCTTCCAAGTCCATCCAAGGCAAATAAATATCCTGAGCCAGTCTTACAGCTTAGTGCTAGACCGTAATGAATGGAAAAGGAAAAGCAAACAAAACACAAATGTTAATTAAAAAGACATTGCAACCACAGGTGGTCCCCAACTTCTGATGATGTGACTTACAATTTTTCAGCTTTACCATGGTGCAAAAGTGATACACACTCAGAAGAAACCATACTTCAAAGTTTGAATTTTGATCTTTTTCCTAACTGGCAATAGGCAGTATGTTTGAGACTCTCTTGTGTTGCTGGGTAGCTGCCTGGAGCTACAGCTCCCGGTCAGCCTCACGATCGCAGCATAACAACCAATACGCTGGCAACCATTCTGTGCCCATACAGCCATTATGGTTTTCACGTTCAGTACAACATTCAGTAAGTTATGTAAGATATTCAACACTTTATTATAAAATAGGCGTCATGCCCAACGGTAGGCTAATGTAAGTATTCTGAGCTCATGTAATGTAAGCTAAACTACCATGTTCAGGTAGGTTGTATTAAATATACTTTCAAACTTATGATATTTTTGATTTACAATGATGGGTTAATGGGATATAACCCCAACATAAGTCATGGAAGATCTGTACTTATAATATGATACCATGAAAAAATTCACCACCTCTGTTGAACGTTTAGGTTATTCTTAGGTTCTCCTTTATTTATTTACTTTTAATGTTTATTTATTTTTGAAGGAGAGAGAGACAGAGCCTGCATGGGGGAGGGACAGAGAAAGAGAGGGAGACACAGAATCCAAAACAGGCTCCAGGCCCTGAACTGTCAACACAGAGCCTGATGCGGGACTCAAACTCATGAATTGTCAGATCATGACCTGAGCTGAAGTCAGTCACTTAACTGACTGAGCCAGCCAGGCGCCCCTTAGATTCTGCTTTAAAACAGGACAAAACGCTCAAGGAAGCAAGATGGAAAAGTAAATTCCTTACAGCTGGGCAGAGAGTGCCACATAGACTGGCAAACACAGCAAAGCGCTGTCAGTGACACAGAACTACTGGGGATCCCTGGAGAGGCCTGACTCTCAGTCAAGGATAATTGATACCTATAGGCACTGTGAGCTCCAACACATGCTGGCTGCCTAATAGCCCTACCCTAGAGTGCTGCCTTGTCATTCCCCAACAAAACCAGAGCAGAGAACAATCTCTGTCTGAGGATCGGTGACCCCAGGAAATCTGGTCATATCATCTTTTTATGTAAAACCCTCAATGTCTTTCTAATGCTCAGAGGGAAAAGAAAGATTCAAATTCCTTAACATGACCTACAGGCTTAGTCTATATAATGTCCTTGACTTCGTTTTGCAGCCTTTCACCCTTCACTTCCCACCATCCAATATGATCAGCTCCAATGAAATTAATTGCCAGTTCTCTTAACAGCAGGCCTTGACACATGGTATTTCCTCTACCTGAAACACACTTCTCTTCCACGTCATCTGTCAACTCTTCTTCATTCTTCAGTTGTTCACTCAGCTGTCACTTCCTCTGTAGAATCTTCACTGCCCGCTGCCCTCCCTCGCCTGTGTCACTTGTCTCTCCTCTGTACCCCCAAGGTACCTGTCCTTCCAGATCATAAAACTTTTCAAACTAAATTCTAGTCATCTGTGTGCTTTCCCAGACCTACAGCCCCACAGCCCATAGGACACAATGGCAGCAACTAGGTCTTTCTAGTTCATGGTGCTTCTTTCCTGATCTTTGTTTCTCCTCCATCCCCAGCATCCTAGCCAGTGACAGGCAATAACATTTTATCATCTTGGTTGCTGCTGCTGTCAATGCTCCCAATTTGTATCAAACTCTAGATTTCCCACTCCCTACGATTTAACTTCCTTTTGCTTGAATTTTTCTGTTATCTGTGAAATGAGGGTTATGGTTGGGATTATATAAAATAATCAATATAAAACAGTATAGTTCCTGGCACAAAGATACTCAATTTATGGTAATTATCTTTCCCCTGACTCTCGTCTCTCATGCCAGTTGGATGACACCTGTCTTGCCTAATTGCAGCCATCCCCTGCCCATTCCCTCCACCTGTCTAAGGATAACACCTGAGCAATGAGAGATAAAGGCCCCACTTCATATATTTTTCCCTTTATCCTCTCCCTCCTGAGTATAGTAACATTTTGGAAGCCAAGTTTAGCTAGAATATTTGGAAACTACTCTTGAAGTTACTATATGGATCGCTGGATTTTCAATACCACCAGCCTTCTTAATGAGTCTCTTCCTGGAACTGTTGATAACGCCCTGACTATAGCTGTTGTATATAGAAAAATCTCTCTACTGACCAACCTAGTGGAGCTAACTTTCCTTCAGAGGACTCCTGCCCACAACTGTCTGCAGAGGAGTTTGTTGTGGAAAATGCACTGAAGAGATTCATAGTAGTTGAACTCTAGTCTCCAGTTTTTTCATGTAGTAGTACGTGTCTTTGGTTACATTCCTTGATATCTCTGCATCTTAATGTCCTCATCAGTAAAATGAGAAAGATTGACTAATCATGTCAATCTACATTCCATTGTAGACAAACTATTCTTGACCTTATGATTCTGTGCTTAGGGTATATTTTAGTCTGGATCCTAGCAGAAACCAGATGGCACACTCAAAGTAAGTATTTAAGGAGAATTTAATAAGAAGACTATTTACAAAGGTGTGGTCAGGGTACAAGGCAACCACAAAAGATAACAACCCCAGGGCTAGTAACAACAAAAAACCATAATCATCAGTGAAGTTTTCAGAAAGAAAACTTTTCAGATAGAGAAAAATAGTGTGCTGGGGAGGACCACCTAACAGGAGCTGTGGCCTTTGTGGTGGAGACAGGCCAGCCTAAAGAGATCCTACAGGGAGGGTCCCAAGAGAATATTTGCTCTTTCCAAGCCCCATCTCCCTCTAATGCTTCCAGTGGTGAACTAGCTGGAATCAAAAGAATTCGCTGATATGACCCTTCCAGAGGTTGAGCTCACAATTCCCACAATTCAGTGTGGGAAAGGATGTAAAGAGGTTGAGGGGTGGGGGGAGCAATCAGAAGATGTCCATTTTGGGGGGCACCTGGGTGGCTCAGTCAGTTAAGCATTCAACTTCAGCCTGGGTCATGATCTTTCCAGCCCTACATCAGGCTCTGTGCTGACAGCTCAGAGCCTGGAGCCTGATGCCGATTCTGTCTCCCTTTCTCTCTCTCTCTGCCCCTCCCCTGCTTGCACTCTGTCTCTCCCTCTCTCTCTCAAAAATAAATAAACATTTTAAAAAAATTTTTTAAGATGTCCATCCCACAGGGATGCTGATGACATTTAAGTTTAGTGACACTTGATGACTTATACATGATGAATTGTAGCTAAAAACATTGTTATTGTCTAACAGAGTTTCAATGGTCCCTTAACATTCTACTTAGTATAAATCATGTAAACTCCTTTGAAGAAATGGCATTATTACCACCTGCTTTATCAAACATTAAGACAAAAGCCACAGGTTAGTTAAATCTGAAAATTTTTTGTTACTAGAGAATCTTTTTGGAAAATAACTTAGGGCAACATAAAATGTTTAATGTCACCTAATAACCTATGTACCTTATCTTAAAAGTACTTTTGATTAGATCATCTACAGAGTATCCTTTTGAGAACAGTCTGAATTATTATTATCCAATTCTTATGTAGATTTATAATTAATCTAACAACTATGATCTGACCATGAATATGCCTTTGCCATCTGGTATCTTTACCCTGAATTTGATCATGAATAATACATAACCATCTGACAGTTGAATCCAATCCATAATGTGACCATACATGATACAGATCCATCTATAGTGTGCTAATTTGCATTCTCCAGCATTTTCATCTAATTCCTACCCGAGCTTTTTCATTGAGTTTCAAGCACCAGGGAACAATCTACCTACACACTAGGCCATATGGGATGCAGTGCATATTCTCCAGTGTCCTGGGTCTGATCTAATTGTCACCAGTTGAGCCAAAATGTGTCACTCCAAAATGGGCAGGGGCACTCTTGGGCATTCATAAGATGTTTAATGGGGCCTTCAGTACAGTGTTGCTGACAGTGTGTGTTTTAATTAGACTTCTAAATGTACATTTATTTTTCCCCCTAGACCAGTCCCACATTCAGGTGAAAGAGACAGCCATGTGACTGTAGGTGTCATACAGTAGCTGGAGAGCATGACCACTTTATAAGTGAAGGAGTAGAAGCTAAACAAAGTGTTTCCTGCCTGACCCCAGCACCCCACCCTGCTTTGGTGTTATACCTTGCACTTCATCTCCTGTGAGCTGGTACTTATGTACGGCTTCTTCTTTAGCTAGCCCCTTCTGAATTGGTGGAGACTGTTGACATCTCTACTTCACATGTCTTTACTTGTATTTATATTCTAATTCAAATGCTTACAATATATAGTACTCATCAAAATGAAAAACATTTCTTGGCCAAATTTGGCTAGCAAGCCATCAGGTTATAAATTTTATTTTATATGGCTATATGGTTATTTCTCTCCATCAATCTTGACCCTGGGGCATTCTAACAAATGAAGCCTAGGATATTTGTAATTCACAGCCATGATTTATTCCCCTTAACAATTAGTTCACTACTCCCTATAAAATTTCTAATACTGTGGTTGAAAACAGAGAAGCTTGGAGGGTGATTTAGTGCTGATAGAAATTAGTTAAATTTTGTAGATGTTGACTTTGAAGTGACAGTAAGTCCATGATCTTTATATCTGAAAATAGTGCCAACTGACTTTGAAAGTGACCACAATCTGTATGCATAAGTGTAGCAAAAGACTTCTAAATTGTGAGCAGTTTATTTCATCTACACTTTGTGTTCATCAAAGTTGGCTTTGATTTTGTTTTCCTTTTGATTTCAGAAGGAAGTGAGTACAGGATCCTGCGGCGTTCCACTTCAATTAAACCTCCTTCATTTTGTCTAGCCAGAGTCATTGCTGAAAAGCCACTACATTTGTTGTTGTGGCTGTGGCCCACTTCTTTTTGTACAGGTCCCGATGAACCATGTTTGTGACCACACCATTCTGTCCACAACTAACTGATAGGGGAATGACCTCACTAAAGGCTATAAAGAAAGTAACCTACAAGTCAGCCAATGACCTATATTGTGGACTAAGGCTTTGTCCATCAGAAAAAAGGAGCCATGGGGCACACTGATAAGATACCCAATTTGGGGGAGTTTGAAAGTGATATGTAAACACTTTTCAGTTAGTTGTGGGAGAAGAAAGTGAAAGAGAACAGTAAACAAAAGCCAAAGGTGGACAGAACCATAATTAAGAAGAAAAGTGACACAAGTATTTGAAACTGGAACAGATGGACTCAACCCATAGTGAATGTAGGAGAATGAGCACATACTGCTTGGTGAGAGGATAAGAAAGCCACAGTACTGAGTGGCCATACGTCTCAAATAACCTTGCAGCATTAGGGGAGAAGGAAAGGTGGTGCTGTAAATCACCAATTTACATATTTATGGGTTTTGTCTAACCCATAATGGCACTTGAGATTGCACTCCTGCCAAAAGGCCTATGTAATCATGAATTTTCTGAAATGAACTGAGAAAGTTAGTAAATTTAAAAAATAGAAGAGAATCTTTTTCTGAATTATCCAATTAAATTTTGTTAATGACCAAGAATGACGTCTACCTATAATTCTTATATTTGTTTTGTTCTCAACATCTGGAATCTACTTTCTGCCCTCTCTCTGCTTAGTGCTTCTGAATGAGGGCACTATTAGTTTTGAGAGGGACAATTGTTCATTGAGTAAAGCATTTAGTTTCTCTGGCCCAATGAATGGCTAAAGTGACCCACCCTCCTCCCCATATCCACATTGAAAAATAAACCTACACGGTTCCAAATGTCCGCTAGGGGGTAGTACTGGTCAGTTAAGAACTCATGCAGTAAGCCATCCCATTTGTCAAGGGGCAGTACAAATCCAACTTTCTTTTTAATTCTTTGATTATTAGAGAGTATATTGATTTCTGTACCGTCTTTGAATACGAACCGCACTTAGAATCAATAATGCATCATTGACTTCTTAATTGTGTTTTAATTGCCTCATGTATGTTGGTTTCTCTTTTTAGTTTGATCATAGATCCTTAAAGAGCAGCAAAAGATCTAAGTTTTTTGTATCCCACATAGTACCTTACATAGTGATGAATATTTAATGAATTCTGACTAGCCTCGACAATCTAGTCTCTACTTATTTCTTTGTCAATGTTTCGTACCACATCTCCACCCTCACCCCTGGCCCTTGTCTCTCTAGCATTTAGGAGAAGCTCTTCAGAGTTCCCTGAACATACCTTGTCAGTCCACCATTATGATCCCACGAATGCTATACTTTGTACAAATCTAATGTCCTGCAATTGCTCATCTTCTAGGTGAAATCTACCCAGTCTTCAAATTCCAGTCTTTCTGGCTAATTACTTCCTTCTCTATAGTTTATATGAACTCTTATTGATGTATAACTTCTCTGTTTAACTCTTTCTGGCTCCTAAAGATGGCAGGAACTGTGTCTGAATCATTTTTCTAACCCTTAGCATGACGATAAGTGTTGGTTGATTATAATTGATCATACCGTATTTTAATATCTGTAAGCATGAGCCACATAGCAGAGAATGGTGAAAAATATTGGTCACCAAATAGGGGCAACCATTACCTTTTCCTTCATCATAGCTTGTTGTTTGGTAAATAACTCTAAAGAAATAGAATAGGAATGCCTGGGTGGCTCAGTGGGTTAGGCATCTGAATCTTGGATTCCATGCAGGTCATGATCTCACAGTTCATGAGACTGAGTCCTATGTTGGGCTTTTCACTGACAGCACTGAGCCTGCATGGGATTCTCTCTCCTTCTTTCTCTGCCTCTCTCTTACTCTCAATAAATAAATAATCATTAAAAAAAAGAAATAGAATATATAGGTCTCATTTCTTTTCAGAGCTTGATTCCAACTTACATAAATAACACATTTTCATTAATGCACCTGAAACAGTCAATTTGGTTATGCCTTATTTAATTTGTCTCATTTGGTTTGTTTCCTTTTACAATGGTGCCAATGAAATACTCAAGACACTACATCAGCTATTGTCAGCAAGAAATTAACTCAGGCTGAACACTCTATGGGGAGCAAAAGAAAATACATGTCTACATTTTACTAGAATAGATTGTTTCATTTCTTTTTGGCACTTGACTAGGAGAGGTTTCCTCCATTACTTCCCTATGGTAGACAACCATGATATCCATGTAAACATAAAAAGCACCATACAAAATAATAATAAAAATAATCATATCAGAAACCCTGTCAACTAATACACTGTCTAGGAGAGAAGCATTTGTATATATGCATGAATTAAGAGAACTTCTGGTCCAGAGCTCCTTTTTAACAACATAGGCCTGGTAAAGAGAGTTTGGAAATCAGCTGTGGTCCCTATTGAGCTCCGCTGATAACTGAGGGAGTTCTGGTTGGTGAAGAAAAGGTGAAGATAAGGACTCAGAGCTATATTCATTGCTAACAGGCCAAAGACATGAGCCCAGTTAAGTACTACTAAGGTCTTCTAGGAAGTGAAAAAGATGTTACCTTAGTGCCATTGTGTGAGGCCTCTTTATATCCCCAGGGGTCATCCAGTTGATTCAGGGTGGTCTCACAGAGACACTAGGAGAATCAAGAAGCCATAGTCTCAACCCAAGGAGACTGAGTGGTGGTAAATGGAAAAGAGAAGAATACCCATAAGCTGAATTGCGGCCCATTTCCTCCCTTACATTTCTTTTAAGTTTCCAGCAATTAAATAGGTTGTTGAAAAGGTCTCTGACTTAAGAGATGTTTTGTTATACAATACCTGGAAACAGCTCACACATGTATGGAATGGATTGGTGACAGAAACCTATTAGAAGAGACACGTCTGCCTTTGGCAGCATTGTTTCATCTAAATGTGTTTTTCTACTAACTACCTCACACAAATGACATTGGCTTTATATTTGGCATGGGGAAGGTGAGGGGTGGCACTGGTAAAAGGTCCTCAATCTCCCCTTTTGTAAAACAAAGATAACATTTCCTTTCCTATTTTGGGGTCTGAAAAGAAATAATAAATGTAATATATTGTAGTACGAGACACAGAAGAGAGATCCAGTCAACAGTCAATGTTATTATAATAATAATCAGAGCTAAAGCAAGACACAATACTACTGTCTCGCTATATTAACATACCATTTAACTAAATATTTTAATCATACAGAAAGTTACTCAAAGGAAGAAAATAAACTATTTGAATCCTTTACCTGACAGAGAGCTCCTGAAACTATAGATAACTGCCCACTTTTGCCTTAGATTTTACAGTAAACCCTTATGACTCATCCAGCTGACTACTCCTAGATCTTCCTCTCTCATCTTTTCCAGGGGCTTCTCCACACCTCTCCTCAGGAAAGGAGACACCAGGGTATAATGGAAAGAGCCTGAACGTCAGTTCTAGACAGAGGTTTCAATCCAGAGTTTGGTAATTATTTGGTTGTGAAATCTTGGCAGGTCACTTACTGTATTCGAGCCTCATTTTACTCTTCTACAAATGAGGAATAATAAATTTTATCTTGTAGAACTGTAGATAACATGCCATGAGGAAAGAGGGGTGTGTGTGTGTGTGTGCGGACGTGCATTTGCATATGAGTGTATGAGAGGATTCCTAATCCTATGGATTAGGAATTAACCAGAAAAAATAAAATGAGTAGTCCTAGTATGTGCTGCATCAATTTTTTGCTGTGTGATTGCTACATCTAAGCCATGATTCTCCCCTCTCACCACAAACAAGCATCTCAGGAATAATCTGGGACAAGAGGATTAGGTTAAGAGTAATAAACCTCTCATGTTAAGGCAGGTACTAGGTATCTCCTCTGAAACATGTAGCTATCTGATTTGCTTCTCTCAGCCTTATTTTCTTCTTCCAAATGAATTGATACATTGAGATAATTTAAAATGTCTTTTCTACTTATGAAAGAGATCAAAGAAGACACCAAGAAATGGAAAAATATTCCCTGTTCATGGATAGGAAGAATAAACATTGTGAAAATGTCATTACTACCCAAAGCAATCTACACATTCAATGCAATCCCCATCAAAATTGCACCAATATTCTTCTCAAAACTAGAACAAACTATCCTCAAATTCATATGGAACCACAAAAGACCCCGTTTAGCCAAAGT